>NC_073695.1:154729304-154754304 GCF_029784165.1 Wyeomyia smithii
ATATTTAATATAAATATAAATATAAATATAAATATAAATATAAATATAAATATAAATATAAATATAAATATAAATATAAATATAAATATAAATATAAATATAAATATAAATATAAATATAAATATAAATATAAATATAAATATAAATATAAATATAAATATAAATATAAATATAAATATAAATATAAATATAAATATAAATATAAATATAAATATAAATATAAATATAAATATAAATATAAATATAATTATAAATATAAATATAAATATAAATATAAATATAAATATAAATATAAATATAAATATAAATATAAATATAAATATAAATATAAATATAAATATAAATATAAATATAAATATAAATATAAATATAAATATAAATATAAATATAAATATAAATATAAATATAAATATAAATATAAATATAAATATAAATATAAATATAAATATAAATATAAATATAAAGATAAATTTATAAATATAAATATAAATATAAATATAAATATAAATATAAATATAAATATAAATATAAATATAAATATAAATATAAATATAAATATAAATATAAATATAAATATAAATATAAATATAAATATAAATATAAATATATATATGAATATAAATATAAATATAAATATAAATACAAATATAAATATAAATAAAAATATAAATATAAATATAAATATAAATATAAATATAAATATAAATATAAATATAAATATAAATATAAATATAAATATGAATATAAATATAAATATAAATATCCCGCTATCCTTATCCATACTGGAGTGGTCGCCTATCTGGTCCCACGGTAGTCTATGCCGAAGCAGTGAGGCCATGGCTAGGGGCGGCTGCCATAGCGCCTTATGAGCAACTATGACACCCCCGACCGGCGCAAGTCAGGAAAGGACATCTGATCCCACTCCTGCCCGGTTCCCACCGGGCAATGAATTTGGAACGTACTGGAAGGCCTGCCAGGTTTTACGGGACGGAGACCCCTGCACCGGTTGTTGTCTCGCCGTTTCAAGCCGTTGTCACACGACCTTACTAAGGGAGCTCGGCGCAGGTGCCAGCCCAGAATCGTGGTACGAAAACGAAATCCGACTCTTATATGGCGTTGCGACCAGTTACCGTAATTGGGAACTTACTGGCATCAATCCCAATGGGCGAATTAGTGCATTTGGGTGGTGGGAGCGGCACTATGCGCTCCGTCAGAGCTGCTTCCGGATAATGTGGCTTTTGTGAGAATTCGGCGGCCCAATGCCTGAGTCTCACCACAACCTAGGCTAGCTCTCGCTGATGGTCCGGGACTGCGTTCTTGCATATATATATATATATATATATATATATATATATATATATATATATATATATATATATATATATATATATATATATATATATATATATATATATATATATATATATATATATATATATATATATATACCACTGACCACTGACGAAGACGTTCGATACCCTACTTCAATATTCTGAGAACGTGCAGAACGGAAATACCCATATTGGATTGTTTTTTGTGATTTTGGGCTGATTTACAGAAACTGGAAGTCACCATTTTGGATTTCAAAATGACGTATGGAGTTCCATTTTCGAAAGTATTGAAATTGTTGGCCAAATATCACTTTAGAAGTCATAAATTTGCATGTTTCATGTAGTTTTGTGTCATTCGTTGTTTTGCTTTCGTCTCGATTAGACGCAAATTGATTATCTCCGTTTGAGTTCGCAAAATAACAATACACGAGTTATCGTACGGGTGTTTTTTTTGTCGATTAGTTCTTGTGCTGCGCGATAACAATAGCCTGTTATATATCGGCAGAAACATCTGCACACTGGTAGGGGCAGGCTACCCCGCCAGTGATTCGATACGCAGCTGATATATCAGCAAAAATAATTCTCCCGCACCGCTGTTACCCCGCTAGCAGCACGGACCATCATTCGATCGAGCGAGTGGAAGTCAACTACAAGTGGCATCTACAAGGTCGCGTGTAGGACTCGGCCACTGTGCCACAACACGGAGCTGGATCGTCATTGTTTGTTCTGCGGAGACGCTCGATTAATCCTACTATCAGCCGTGAGGTCGTGACTTAGACGTTCGGTGAAGTATTACCTTTAGAATTTTTACTATTATTATCAATATTATTACTATGCTATAATATTATTATTAATATTATTATTGATATTATTATTGTTATTATTATTATTACTATAATTATTATTATTATTATTATTACTATTGTTATTAGTATTAGTATTACTGTCTTTTTTTTATTTGATCCGTTGTAGATTGAAAAATTGTTTTTAAAATTTAATATCAACTACTTGAACCCCCCCCCCCATATTCGAATATTTATCGTTTGTGTGCGGTAGAGCGTAACGCTCCCGCAAAATGGACGACATGCAGGTGCAACTTTTCCTGGAAGTGGAAACAAACGGGGAAGAAATTGAAATTTCTCCCATCAGCTCACCCCTACCTTCCCCTGTGCCCTCCCCTTTGCCAAGTCCTGTACCAAGAGTACCGGAAGTACGGGTAAAAGCTTACCCAGATGCCGCTGGCGGTCCCTACGTTGTTTATTTCCGGCCCATAAAGAAGCCATTGAATATTATTCAAATTGGCAAGGACCTGGCAAAACATTTTTCGGCCGTAACCGAGATTACGAAGGTGAGGCCGAACAAACTGCGAGTTGTCGTGAGTAGCTTGAAGCAAGCAAACGAAATTGCTGGCTACGAGCTCTTCACGAGAGAGTATCGCGTGTACATCCCTGCCAAGGATGTAGAAATCGACGGTGTGGTTACCGAGGGGAATCTCACTGTCGATGACATTTTGCGTCATGGAGTTGGCTGTTTTAAAAACCCCTTGATGCAAAGTGTAAAGATACTGGATTGCAAGCAATTGCATTCAGTATCCATTGAAGAAGGGAAGAAGAAATTCCTCCCTTCGGATTCCTTCCGAGTAACATTCGCCGGATCCGCGCTGCCGAACTACGTCCGCTTGGACAGGGTTCGTCTACCTGTACGCCTGTTCGTACCGCGGGTCATGCATTGCCAAAACTGTAAGCAGTTAGGTCACACAGCCACCTACTGCTGCAACAAGGCACGCTGTAGCAAGTGCGGAGGCAATCATGCTGAGAACGCTTGCAGTGGGGATACTGAAAAGTGTCTTTATTGCGAGGGAACTCGGCATGACCTTCCGGCATGTCCCGCGTACAAACAGCGCGAGGAAAAAATTAAGCGTTCCCTTAAGGAACGATCAAAGCGCTCTTTTGCAGAAATGCTTAAGAGGGCTGAGCCACCCTCAACAGGAAACATCTTTTCCTTTTTGCCAACCGATGAGGGTACATCTGACGATCCCGTCGAAGGGTGTTCTTATGCCTTGCCAGAGGGATCTAGGAAGAGGAGAATGCTCAACTCTCCTAATCTTTCTCGTAAAGGTCGTAAGATAACCCCTAGCGGAATGACCAATAAGACAACACAAAAAGGAAGCGGTGAAGAAAAACCGAAGCAAGTACCCCCCGGTTTTAATTTCAAATCAAACCAGGAGTACCCACCGCTTCCTGGGGCACCAAAAACCCCTCGTGCACCCATTTCTCGATCAGAAGACATAAAAGAAACAGGGTTCATAAAATTCTCTGATATTGTGGACTGGATATTTAAGACATTCAACACACCAGATCCCCTTCAAAACATTCTTCTTGCCCTTCTCCCTACAGTGAAAACCTTTTTGAAGCAACTCACAACAACTTGGCCCCTCATTTCAGCTATCGTATCTTTCGATGACTAATACGTCGAAAGAGGTTAGGAATTTTGTCACTGTGTTACAGTGGAACTGCAGAAGTATCATCCCCAAATTTGATTTATTTTCACATTTGATAAACACATACAATTGTGATGCGTTCGCGCTTCGTGAAACTTTTCTCAATTCAAATGACCAACCTAATTTCCACAATTTTAACATCATTCGTCGAGATCGAGAATCACACGGTGGAGAGGTACTTTTAGGGATCAAAAAGTGCTATTCTTTTTTCAGAATCGACGTCCCCTCGATCTCGAATATTGAAGTTGTTGCCATTCAAACGAATATGAATGGAAAAGACCTTTGCCTTGTTTCGTTATATATTCCCCCATCCGCGCGGATTGAACAGAAGCAACTCCTTGATATAGCAGAATTGCTTCCCGCACCTTTTTTGATTTTGGGAGATTTTAACTCTCACTGTTCGCTATGGGGGTCGCTGTACGACGACAACCGATCTTCTTTAATTTGTAACTTGATCGACTTCAATATGACACTTTTGAATACTGGGGAAGCGACACGTGTACCTAATCCTCCAGCACGTGAAAGCGTGCTTGACCTATCCCTCTGCTCGACATCACTAGCGTTAGATTGCCAGTGGAAAGTAATCAACGATCCCCACGGTAGTGATCATCTTCCAATCGTTATCAATCAATCAATCAATTGCTAATGGTTCAACTCCCCCGAACCCAATCAATATTTCCTACGACCTTACACGTAATATTGATTGGAAGCGTTATGAGTCTATTATAGCGAAATCTATCGAAACTCACGAGGAACTTCCTCCGGAGGAAGAATACACGTTCTTAGCTGGCTTGATAATCGACGCCGCGACGCAAGCTCAGACGAAACCGATACCCGGGGTAACGATTAGACAACGCCCTCCCAACAAATGGTGGGACAAAGAGTGCTCTGAGCTGTACGCGCGAAGGTCCGCGGCGTATAAGGACTACCGGGAGTACGGCACTGTCAACCTACTACGAAAGTACGAGGCACTGGGCAGGCAGATGAAGAGCTTAGTAAAGGCGAAAAAACGCGGGTACTGGCGGCGGTTCGTAAACGCGTTGTCGAGGGAAACAGCGATGAGCACTCTTTGGGATACCGCCAGGCGCATGCGGAACCGTGACGTTTCAAATGAGAGTGAGGAGTATTCAGATCGCTGGATACTTGATTTTGCCAAAAAGGTCTGTCCGGACTCTGTACCGGAACAGAAAACCTTTCGCGACGCGTTTATAGTAACTACGGAAGAGCCTCCATTTTCGATGTTGGAATTTTCAATGGCTCTCCTGTCGTGCAACAATAAGGCTCCAGGGTTAGATAGAATAAAATTCAACCTGTTGAAGAATCTACCCGACTCTGCAAAAAGACGCTTGTTGGACTTGTTCAACAAGTTTCTTGAGCTAAATATTGTTCCGCATGACTGGAGGGAGGTAAAAGTCATTGCTATTCGGAAACCCGGGAAACCTGCCTCTGATCACAATTCATATAGGCCGATTGCGATGCTCTCTTGCCTCCGGAAATTAATGGAGAAAATGATCCTCTTACGGTCAGACAAATGGGTCGAAACAAACGGTTTACTTTCAGATACTCAATTTGGCTTTCGCCGGGGCAAAGGGACGAACGATTGCCTAGCGTTGCTTTCTACTGAAATTCAACTCGCATTTGCTCGAAAAGAGCAAATGGCTTCTGCGTTCTTGGATATTAAGGGGGCTTTTGACTCTGTCTCTGTAGAAGTTTTAAGCGCGAAACTTCATTCACAGGGACTTTCACCAAATTTGAATATGTCAGAAAAGCATATGTATTTCTCACATGGCGATTCGACAACTTCCCGAATTAGTTACATGGGCCTTCCCCAGGGCTCATGTTTAAGTCCTCTCTTATATAATTTTTACGTCAATGACATCGATGAATGTCTTGCAAATTCATGCACGCTAAGGCAACTTGCAGACGATAGCGTTGTATTCATTACTGGTAGCGAGGCTAGCGATCTGCAAGGACCATTGCAAGATACCTTAGACAATTTGTCTGATTAGGCTCTTAAGCTGGGTATCGAATTCTCTCCGGAGAAAACTGAGTTGGTCGTTTTTTCTAGGAAGCATAACCCAGCTCAGCTGCAGCTCCTACTAACGGGTAAAACGATCTCTCAGGTTTAAGTCGCTAAATATCTCGGGGTCTGGTTCGACTCTAAATGCACCTGGGCTTGTCATATTAGGTATCTGACACGAAAATGCCAACAGAGGATTAATTTTCTTCGTACGATTACCGGAACCTGGTGGGGAGCACACCCAGGAGACCTTCTAAGGCTTTACCGAACAACGATATTGTCAGTTCTTGAGTACGGCTGTTTCTGCTTTCGCTTCGCCGCGAACACGCACATTATAAAATTAGAGAGAATACAATATCGTTGTTTGCGTATTGCCTTGGGTTGCATGCAGTCGACCCATACGATGAGTCTTGAATTTGAACATGTTAGTTATGATAAAAGGTTTTACACTGACGGATCTAATCTAGATGAGTCCACTGGCTTCGGTGTTTTCCACGAAAATTTTACCGCCTCCTACAAACTCGATGCTCCTGCTTCCGTGTACGCCGTAGAACTTGCTGCTATTCAGTACTCTCTTGGAATCATCGAAACCCTACCCACAGACCACTACTTCATCTTCACAGATAGTCTCAGTGCCATTCAGGCTCTGCGATCGATGAAGCCTGTGAAGCACACCCCGTATTTCCTGGGGAAAATACGGCGGTTTTTAAGTGCTTTAACAGATAAAAATTACCGGGTTACCTTTGCGTGGGTCCCTTGTCATTGCTCGATTCCGGGTAATGAAAAGGCTGACTCTTTAGCTAAGGTGGGTGCTATTGATGGCGATATTTATGAAAGACCAATTGCTTATGATGAATTTTATAGCATTTTGCGTCAGAGAACACTCAACAGTTGGCAATCATCATGGAACTCAGATGAACTGGGACGGTGGCTACGTTCCATTTTTCCTAAGGTATCGACGAAAGCATGGTTCAAGGGGTTGGATGTCGGTCGGTACTTCATTCGCGTGATGTCCAGACTTATGTCCAATCACTACACGTTAAACACGCATCTCTTTCGTATAGGGCTTGAGAACAGTAATCACTGCGTTTGTGGCGATGGCTACCATGACATCGAGCATGTTGTTTGGTCGTGTACCGAATACTGTGGTGTTAGGTCCGAGCTTATAGATTCCCTTCGGGCCCGAGGAAAACAACCGAACGTACCCGTTAGAGACATTCTGGGAAGCGGTGATCTCCAGTACATGACACAGCTATACTGCTTTCTGAAAAACGCTGACATTAAAATTTAAAATTTTCTTTGTCTATTTGTCAGATTAAGGATACAAATATGCTATGCTGAAGACACGGAAACGAAGAGCCCGCATCTATGCTTACACAAATGTTTTGAACCCACAACAAACAAGAATAGAATTGCTCTACCAGTTGAAAAACAAAGTTCCAAAATAGTTTTAAGTCAAAATTGTATCTCCCCTCCTCTCACCTTAAATCCCCACTAGCTCGTAGTCGGCCGCGAGAATAAAAAAAAGGCCTCCCTTTTTTCCCTGCTAACGTAGAATTAATACGAATTGTACTTGGCTCAGTAAAACAGAAAATGTATCGTGCCGTGTCAAATAAACTAATTTAAACCATGTAGTTTTGTGAATAATATATCAAATTTAGTAATCATATACTTGTTATTTTTCTTCAAATGTCTTTTCTGAACGTTAGCAAACATTTTATTATTGTTATTATTATTATTATTTATTATTTGCATTCATCTGACATCAGGGTCTACATGAATATGACTTAAGCTAAACAAACACGTTTGTGCGCAATAAGCGTTGTCTAAAACTATTTGTACTCAGAGAAAAGTCAAATAAGGTGTACACATTGTTAAATAAAGAGCACATTATACGTAACGGAACATTCACATTAACATGCGCTAGAATACGAGCTGAATCTATACTTCCAGTTAGCAGTTTTTGTATGAACAATACTCTTTCCAGTTTACGCCTCCTTTCCAACGTGTCCATTCCCAGAAGACGGCAACGATTTTTATAGGGAGGCAGTTCATTGGGATTACTCCATGGAAGAAACCTTAGTGCATAACGTACAAAACGTGACTGAACTGCTTCAATCCTTGATGTCCAGACATCAGCATACGGACTCCTTACCACAGCAGCATACTCCAACACAGATCTGACCAGCGAGTAGTTAAGCGCACGAAGACAATAAGGGTCTGTAAATTCTTTGGAGATCCTGATTATAAATCCTAGATTACGATTAGCTTTAGCTATCACAGCGGAATAGTGCTCCCTAAAGGAAAGCGTCGTATCAAGATGCACTCCAAGATCTTTGATCACAGACACTCTCTCTACCTGTTCGCCTCCAATGTTGTAGTTCCAGCTAATCATATTTTTTCTACGAGTAAATGAGATCACAGAACATTTGTTCGTACTGATGACTAGCTCGTTAATTTTACACCATTCAGTGAAAATGTCAACAAGTTTTTGAAGCTCTCTACAGTCGTCGATTGATTTAATGATGAGATAGATTTTCAAATCATCTGCATACAGAAGTCGACACCCACGCGGAAGTATCGTGCACACGTCGTTGAAAAATAAAGAGAATAGCAGCGGGCCAAGGTTGCTGCCCTGTGGAACACCAGAGAGATTGGTAAAATAGTCAGACTGAGCGGCTCCAATCTTCACAGACAATCGGCGATCTATCAAGTATGATTTAACCCAGTTAACGAAATTGGGTGCAGCTCCCATCCGTTCAATCTTTGCAGAAAGCAAATTATGATCAACGCGATCGAATGCAGCTTTCAAATCTGTGTATATGGTGTCTATTTGGGCCCCTTTCTCCATATTTCTTAAGCAGAATGACGTAAATTCCGTTAAATTAGTAACTGTTGATCTTCCAGCGAAAAATCCATGTTGGTCGCACGAAATGTGATTTTTAACTTAATGAAATAAAACTTTGTTTACAAGAGTTTCTAGCAACTTAGATCCTACACATAGAGATGTTATTCCGCGGTAATTGGATACATTCCCACGATCACCTTTCTTGGAAACAGGAAATAATATGGATTTTTTCCATTCATCAGGGAAAGATGCTTCAGCCATTGATTGATTGCAAATTGATGTTTGGGGAGCATAAAGTGCAGTTGCACACATCTTAAATATAATTGGTGGAATACTATCGGGCCCTGGCATACAAGAGGATTTCAGTTTTTTTATGGCAGCATTAATATCCGTTTCAGAGAATACAATATTTCGCATTTCTAGTACTCCCTCTGGTACATTGCAAATAGCGGCGGCTACGTGCTGTGGAGATGCAGCCTCCGCTTTGAAGACACTAGAGAAATGGCATGCAAATAGTCTGCATATTTCACCAGGAGTGGCCGCTGAGTCTGTCCCATAAGTCAAAATTGACGGAAGACCATTCTCCTTACGTTTTTCGTTCACAAACGCCCAGAATCTTTTGGGGCTTCGCTTTAGATCGTTTTGTTTCGCCTTACATGCAGTGAATATAACAGGCGATTATAGCATCTATACCTATTGCTGGCAGTTTGAAATTCACGTTTGGCTATCATATTGCGGTTCATAGTGTAATATCGAAGAGCCCTAGCTCGATTTCGCTTTAAAGTCTTGAGTCGATTATTTGACCAAGGAGGACATTGAGTAGGACGGAGAGCAGGAACATGAAAAGTGGTAGTAAAAATTCTGACCGCGTCATTGATATTATTTGCTGTGTACAGTGGTGTCCAGTCAGTTTGTGTGAGAGAATGGCTTAGTGCTACAAAATTTGCTTTTCGAAAGTTAAACTGTGGTTTCTCTACAGGATCTACGAAGGTAACTGCCTTCGGACAGTTTAATGAAGCAGACAGAGGAGGGTGTAAAATATCCATTTCAACGAGTGGTTCTATAGCTTCCGAAACACTGCATTGCCTAGCGGCAATCTCGTTAGCAAAAACAAGATCGAGTATAGCATTCTTGTGATTCACAACCAGATTCAACTGCTTCATACCAAGAACTGACATGCCATCAATAAGCAAAGAACTAGAGCTACTAAATGTTGATTCTGATGGATCAGGGTATATATGGCCATTGGGAGCATTTTTCCATTTGAGTTTAGGTTGATTAAAATCGCCGAATAAGAGGTGAGAGTCGTGTGGCCCAAGAGAATCTGTAACGTGACTAACACTTTCGATATGTTGGTCAATATACGTCGGATCTGCAGCGTGATTACGGCCAGGAGGTAGATACACCACACCAATACAGACATCATGACCATCAGTAGATACGCGAACCCATAGTTGTTCCAATTTGCTGTCTATTGAGTTTGCAACAACATTAGATTTCAGCTGGTTCGTAACGGCAATCAGAACGCCACCACCGCGTTCTTTCCCAGTAAGCTCAGCATCACGATCCTTTCTATATACAGTATAACGATTTCCGAACAGCAGCGCCGAAATGAACTCCTCGTCTCGGTCTCGGTGATAACAATCACGCCGTAGTCCGAATCTGAGGATGCAAGAAGAAATTCATCCACTTTCGTGCGCAATCCTCTCACGTTCTGATAGAAAATGTTGAGACTGCTATGAACATCTCTCATGCTGGGAGCACAAGTCATCGTGCGGTCCGTTTGGGTGTCGGCAATTATTACATCTTTCAGTAAGTGCATAGACTGTGGTGGTCGATCGTGGCCAGGCGTTTATATAGGTGGGACATTTCTGGCTCCACGATGAGTGATTAATGTCACTAAGATGATCTGTTCGTTGTTTATTCAGTTTGTCACAATTGACACACTTCTCAAAGTCTGAATCGCATTCATTGATTTCATGGCCATCCGCACATCTAGGACAGCATACAGCCTTATCACAAGAGGATGCCTGATGGCCATATTCAGAGCACTGGTAGCATCGCATAACGTTTACGTTCTCAACTACACGGCAGCGTTCCCATCCAATGCTCACATACTGGAGCTTCATAATGGCATCGAAGGAAAGAGCGTCTAACTCAAGTATAGCATTGAATCGATCAGCGTTTCGGCTTTGTGGTTTGGTTTAAGCTGGAGCTTAAAAGCCGGAGGAAGATTGTTTTGTGCTTTCATCATACAGGTGAGGTCATTCTCATTCAGCTTTTTCGTTAGGCCAATTAGTTTCACTCGTGGGTGTAGAGGTTTCATAACTTCCACTACATATTTATCTGCCAGTAGATCAGTAGCCTCAGTGGCAAGTTTAGATGCGTTTTCTCTAGAGTCACATAAAATAGACACTTCACCAGAGTCTCGGAAACGAACATCCTTAACGGAGAAAGTAGCTGGATTAAGTTTATCGTGAATGTCTGCCTTGGTAACCGCAGTTTGTTGAGTATACTTGGGACGTAGCACTACCGTTTTTTCAAATTTCTCGACATTTTTCGTCCTGGTCATTGGTGACTTAGTCGCATTTAAGGAATTGTCAGTGATTAGTTTTGCTTCATCGTTAGGGGTTGTCACAATTATTTTGCGTTTTCCGGAACGGGGAACTCCCCCTGTCTCAAGTTGACTTAGGCTAAATTCATCATGAGATGGTTTTTCAGCAGAGGATTTTTTTCGTTGAGTGAGATTCTCACGACATACGGCAGCGTAAGAGCATGTAGCAATATCAGTGCTAGTACAACTGGATTCAGTCGAGCTGTTAATTTGTACCCGTTTTTTGATGAGGGACTCAATCCGCACAGATAGAGTATCCGCAAACGTTTGCAATTGTGTTTTCATACCACTTTCTATATTAGTGACAAGTTTTTTGAACTGGCAGCTCAAAGTGTTGATTTTTTCAGACAACTCAGAATACGTATGCTGCATTTTGTTTAGATCAATTTGCGATTTTTGGCAATCAAAACACATAAACTTCAATTCTACATTATCTTTGAGCGCGCTGGATGCAGCTCTAGTCAGTTCGGAACAACGGGTGTGCATAATCTTTTTGCAACCACCAAAGCAGTGAATACGGTCGCACTCGGCGACAATGCGTTGTGTACACACATCACACAGCACCGAAACCATCGCAGTTGCTGTGCGGCGCCCTGAAGCGGGCTATAGGCAATAGAATAATAGGCTCTGTCTGTTGTCTGCTGTGCATCGTTTGCGAAAAATATTTTTGCAAAAATAATACTGATTCGCTACAAATTAGGTTCAAGCTCCAATATCGTCGAAAACTACTTCACTCTCCGATCACATCAGTGTGACATCAACTTAGTTATAACGAATATTACTCGACCTAAAAACGATTATTAGTTGCACAAAAAAACTAGATCGGACGCATCACGAGCAGCGTTGCCAGTAGAGATGGTCGGGTATCGGGTTTTCGAACCCGAAACCCGAACCCGACCCGTACCCGACGGGTTCGGGTCGGGTTCGGGTTTGAAAATTTTTGAAAGTGTCGGGTACGGGTCGGGTTCGGGTTTGGAGAACAAAAAGCTTTCGGGTTCGGGTCAGGTTCGGGTTTAAAAATGCCGGGTTTATGTCGGGGTTGGGTATGAAAACCCGAAATCCGACTATAAAATCTATGAAATCTCGCGTTAGGGTCGGGTTCGGGTTTCAAAATTTCGGGTTCGGGTCGGGTTCGGGTTTCATGGAAATAAAAATTTCGGGTTACCATTAGAAGCTATGTCAAATAAAATTATTAATAATTTTCGACAAAAATCGTTGCAATCCTCAATTGCTACGATAAGCACTTTTATAGCCAATAAGTTAGCAGTTAAGTTAGTTGTAAGTTTACTCCCCTTTTTTTGACAAGTAGGTTTAAATCCCTACGAATGATAAGTCCTAAGTGCGAAAGCAAACAAATCAATTAAAATTACAAATTTCCAACAGTGTTGAGAAGTCACCATTTGTGATTGGACACACATACTCATTATTTACTAATATTTATCATAAATACTTAAGCTACTAACAAATCCCCCCTTTAAAAAAAAATCGGGTTCGGGTTTGAACGAAAAAAAAAGTTTCGGGCTCGGGTTGGGTACGGGTTTGAAAAACATCAAACCCGACCATCTCTAGTTGCCAGGTGAAAAAAAAAATTGTGTCATCGCTATAAAATGACGTATGGAGGTCCACTTTCGGAAGTATTGAAATTGTTGGCTATATATCACTTTAGGTTATTTTCCTGAAACCGGAAGTCGCCATTTTTTAATCTACAAAACTTTGTAGAAAATAAGAAAATAAAAGATTTTTAATGCTTAAGCTGCCTCTTAATCGATATTCAAACAAATGAATCGTAACCTTTCCTGCAGCTAAATGTGAGTTCTAGTTTGGATTAACGGAAAATAAGTAAAACAGTAAGATTAAGAGCTGAATAATCTTCTGGTTAAAAGCTCTCTAATAAAAATCAAATTCAAATTCAAAGGTACAAAAGTAAATCGAATGCCGTAAAATGTAACTATTCACAGAACTACGAAAACATCAGAAATGTAAAATGTTCATGCTCGAGACATGGGTTATTCTGCAAAAAAAAATTGTAGATGAAAGAACAACGAACATTTTGTTGCAAAAATAAAAACAAATCATTGAATTTTGATTCAGAGGCGAATTGCGCATAAAAAGTCAAAGTTTCGCATGTAATCGTATAAAAACGTATAAATTAAAAAAAAAATTTTTTTTGGTGATTTTCTGTATTCTGTATGCTGTATGTGGTCCTCGTGGCTCTGTGGTTAGCGATGTCGATTGGCTCCCACACGGTTGTGATATCGGGTTCGATCCCCGATCAGGTCGAGAATCTTTTTGAACTGCAATTTTTCTCGACTCAGCTCTGGGGCACGGTGTATCGTTGTTCTTATCCTACAACATGCAAAATGTGCTAAAACAATATCGATAACGAATTTTCTCAACTAATCTGGTTGATCGAGAGCGCTATTAGAAGGCTGCAATATTGTTGTGCTGTATACAGAAAATCGTCTTCAAACATACATTTTTTATTTTAACATAAACAAACATTTAAATTTTGATTCAGAGGCAAATCCAGCATAAAAAGTCATAATTTTGCATGTTTCACGCAGTTTTGTGATTAATATCTCAAGTTTTAGTAATCATATACATTTTATTTTTCCTCAAATGTCTTTCCTGAACGTTAACAAACATATTAGTGAAAAAAAATCATATGACAACGCTTTGAATTTTGATTAAGAGGCAAATTTAGCACAGGAAGCCATAATTTTGCGTGTTTTCGGTAGTTTCGTGAATAATATCTCAAGTTTTAGTAATCAGATACTAATTATTTTTCCTTACACATCTTTCCTGAACGTTGACAAACATTTTAATGAAAATAGAATCACATGTCATCGCTTTGGAATTAGATTTAGAGGCGAATTCAGCATAAAAAGTCATAATTTTGCTTGTTTTACGTAGTTTTGTGAATAAAATCTCAAGTTTTGGTAAACAGATACTTGTTACTTTTCTTCAAATGTCTTTCCTGAACGTTAACAAACATTTTAATGTAAAAAAAATTACATGTCATCGCTTTAAATTTTGTTTTAGAGGCAAATTCAGCATAAAAAGTCATAATTTTGCAAGTTTTACGTAGTTTTGTGAATAAAATATCAAGTTTTAGTAAACAGATACTTGTTACTTTCCTTCAAATGTCTTTCCTAAACGTTAGCAAACATTTTAATTTAAAAAAAATCACATATCATAGCTTCAAATTTTGATTTAGAGGCAAATCCAGCATAAAAAGTCATAAAGTTGCGTGTTTCACGTAGTTTTGTGAATAATATCTCAAGTTTTTGTAATCAGATACTTAATATTTTTCCTCACATGTCTTTCCTGAACATTAACAAACATTTTAGTGTAAAATATCATATGTCAACGCTTTGAATTTTGATTTAGAGGCAAATTTAGCACAGAAAGTCATAATTTTGCGTGTTTTACGTAGTTTCGTGAATAATATCTCAAGTTTTAGTAATTAGATACCTATTATTTTTACTCAAATATCTTTCTTAAACATCAACGAACATTTTAATGAAAAAAGAATCACATGTCATCGCTTTGAATTTTGATTTGGAGACGAATTCAGCATAAAAAGTCATAACTTTGCATGTTTTACGTAGTTTTGTGAATAATATCTCAAGTTTTAGTAATCAGATACTAATTATTTTTCCTCGAATGTCTTCTTTGAACATTAACAAACATTTTAGTGAAAAAAGAATCATATGTCATCGCTTTGAATTATGATTTAGAGGCAAATTTAGCACAGAAAGTCATAATTTTGCATGTTTTACGTAGTTTTGTGAATAATATCTCAAGTTTTAGTAATTAGATAACTATTTTTTTATAACTAATGTCTTTCCTGAACATCAGCGAACATTTTCATGTTAAAAAACCTACATGTCACCGCTTATTATTTTTGATTTAGAACGATTCAAAAGGATGATGATTACTGTACACCACAGAGACTGAGGGAATAATATCAATGAGATCAAGCGTTACGGAATTCCATTTATATATAGTAGAAGATATATATATATATATATATATATATATATATATATATATATATATATATATATATATATATATATATATATATATATATATATATATATATATATATATATATATAGCAGATATTTGAATCGTCGGCCGATGTGGCTATCTTGCGGTACACCAGAAGGTGTTGAAAACCGAGCTGACTCTGCGGAATTAAATTTCACTGTGGCCGATCTGTCCCGTAAGTAGGAGCGGAGCCACAAGATGAGCCAATTAGGAAAACCTAACTTTCCTAGCTTTCTTAGTGTTAGCTCGTGAGGCACCTTATCAAAAGCTTTGGCAAAATCTACATACACGCTGTCCAGTTGGCAGTGTTTTTCTAAACGAGTGTTGAGCATGCTAGCATAAGCCATGAGATGCGTGGTAGTAGAGCGGTTTTTAACAAAACCGTATTGATATTGCGATATAATAGGTTTAGCGGCTGCGTACATTCTATCGTGAATCAACAATTCGAGTGTTTTTGCAAGACAACAGAGAATCGATATTGGTCGGTAGTTCTTAACATCGTGTGCGTTGCCGGTTTTGTGGATGAGCGTGACAGCAGACAATTTCCATGCGCTAGGGAAAGTACCTTCTAGTAAAGACAGGTTGAAAATGCGGCATATCGGTAACGCGAGTACCTCCGCGCATCGCTGAATGAAAGCAGGAGGTAGTTTGTCCGGACCAGGACCCCTTGAATGTCGGACGTGGCAGATGTACATCGTACGACGGCAAGGAGTTCAACAACTCGGGGGAAACAGGTGTAGGGATGGGGTTGTACACTGATTTGAAAACGGTTGCAAAAAGTTCGACTGAAGCATCAGTGTCGTTGGTGGTTGTGCCCTCGTAAGTCATCATTGTCGGGATCGATTGTGTGCCTTTGCTGTTTTTGACATGGTGCCAGAAAGAGGATGGGTCCGCCTTAGCCTCGCTTTCGATTCGAAAAATATAATCCCGATAAGCAGAATGGAGGCACTCATCATAATCTGTCTCCAGCATGCGGAAGGTGACTCTGTATTCTGCGGTACGATGGCACATGAACCAGCGACGTGCTTTTCGTAGAACGTTACGTTTGTGTCTGAGTGTGGCGTTCCACCACGGGCGAGTGTAAACGCGTCGGATGCGAGTTGTGCGGAAAGGTGTGTTTCTGGTTATTATACTAAACAGCACGTCATAGAAGGTAGTAACGGCAGTATCAGTATGAGCTTCGTGAAAGATCACATCCCAGTCCTGCAACCTGAGCTCGGAAATAACTGCGTCAAAATTGCATCGGTTAAAGTCGAGACTCTGGTTCACTGGATTTACGAAGTGGTTTATCCGATGATAATGACGTTGTTGGTTAGATTAATCACCGTGAACGTTTACTTGTCTGTTTTATTGGCTCTTATCGGTGAAAATTAAATAAAACAGCTTTATTTCGCGTAACGCGTTTCGGTCTACTATTCTTCGACCATCATCAGACGCCTGAAAATATTTATTACTTTTCATTACAATTTTTCTTTTTTAAAAACAATTACACATTTAACACTTACAAATGGCTGTGTGCAACCTATCGGTCTTGTCTGACTAAACTATACTAACATGAATTTTCCTGCTCAACTCCCTATGTTGCCCACTTCATCATCGGTAACATTCGTTCGTGTTCGCGTTTTCGGCTCTCTCCTTAACCGAGCCAATAGTCCGTTGTAGGTGGTGTTGAAATTTCCACACTCACGCTGTAGGTTAACCGTTCGCATTTCGCCTTCCTTCTTGATGTGAAATACCTCTGCAATCATCCTGGTTGCCGGGTCACCGATAAGAGCCAATAAAACAGACAAGATAATGACGTTGGCAAGCGTAGGACGAACGGTTTGTGATGCTGGTCACAGGGTAGCAATGTGAATGGCTGCCAATCAACTCAATTTCGCTGCTATTGCTCAGAAAAGCCAAGTCTAGTAGCCTACCGTGGCTGTTAGGTACGTCACAAATTTGCTGCAGCCCACTAGCAATCATGTTTTCAGTGAAAACGAGCTCCTGCTCAGAGGATGCGTTCGTTGGTACGAATGAATCTACGTCGTTGTCGTAAGACCAAGTCAAGTGGGGAAGACTGTAGTCACCAACTACAATCACTGAATCACCGCTGGTTGCTTTTGTGATGATTTGCTGCACACAGTTAGAATGGGCGGCGTAATTAGAGGGATTGCTATTGAGCCTCAAGTAGATTCCGCACAAAAAAACAGATTTGGTTGGGAGGGAAAGTTTGACAGCAATTTGTTGGAACGGACCACTATCTTCTAGTTGTATGAGAGTGCTTGTGATAGAACTTTTTACAGCAATGAGCGTGCCGCCTCCTCTTCGTAGGTTACTGGTTGTGATGCTGCGGTCACAGCGAAAGATATTGTAGTTAGATGACAGTTCAGCATTACTGACATCATTCTGAAGCCACGTTTCCGTAAGCACTATCACATCATAATCACTAGAGGCGGTTGCCAAAAAAAAAGTCGTTAGTTTTCGTGCGCATCCCGCCGGCATTCTGATAGTAAAAAGTTAACGGCGCATTTTCTGTTTGTGTTGAGGAGGTGGCGAGCGGTGTTTCAGCGGGGTGGTGAGGCGGTGGACTCGAGTTGAAAAGGTTACCTGAAGAGCATGCTGCCGCGGAGCAGTTTTCTGTAGTACAGCGACTTGATGGTGAGCGCGGCTGAGCTGGAGGTGGACCGCTGGAAGCGACAGATGTTACTGGAGCGGAATTGCTGAAATTTTACGGTTCCATAGTCTTCGAATTCCCGAAACAGAAGTCCTTCAGGCCATGTTTCAGGGTCCGAAGCTTTCTGCTTGAGCGATTTGTCCAATCCAATTTTGAACGATACAAAAGAAAGGGATTCGATGGCTTTGCCTTTTGGTACAAGCTTAACCACTACCGGATTATTTTCGATGTTAAGGTAGGCTTTTGACATCTCACAAACAGCCTTCACAGTAATATCCGGGCGAATCCGTGACAGATAAAGTCAGAATCTTTGGACTGCATCGTTTCTGCGAACAGGTACCGACATAACGTTGTCAAGCGGCTTTTTGCTACCCACGCGACAGGCTTCCAATGCGCGCGCATTTGATTCTAATACACGAGGACGCTTGACACCTCTACGGTGGACTAGCTGCTGGCGAGGCGTGAGAAGTTGGTTTAGAATGCAGTTGTTTGATTCATCGCCTTGCAAGAAAATGCGAATTCGTGAACAGTTCAGCACAACCATCACACATGGTAGCCATTGGGTGAGCCGGGGAATATGGTGCGATCAACACGCCAGTCAATAGATCAACCAAGGCACCAGTCAGGAAAAAGAGTCAGCAATTAATATGCTACTTGGTGGTAGCATGAAGTGCCACGTACTCAATAATACACCGATGCATCAAAAGTGATGCTTCAGCGCAACCGCAAACGAAGCCGCATCGCAACCAAGCAGCAAGCGACGTGGAGTTACTTTGTCGACGACCGTCATCGGACACCAGAGGATATTTGAGATGTGGCCCTTCTCTTCAGAGAACCCCGACGTCACCGTGGAGAATAATATCTCCACACATAATGTGGTCGGTTATACGATAGACACATTGTTCGTCATCGCGGTGATTGCCTGGCGATGGCGCAGGAATGCGCGTCGCCTCAAGGTAGTGGAGGGTGCAGCGAGGAGGCTGCATCAGCAGCAGAACGTGAGCTCTGTGCAGAACGTTTGAGAATAAAGGAGTCAGTCTAACTCACTCTTTTCATTTTTAGCTTATCACCTCCTTGTAGCCATATCGGGTTCGTGCCGATTTGGTAGTCGTTCGTGTTCGAGTTTTTATATCGAACCATAAACACATCCAGAAAAGATTTTTCTTGTTTGATGTGAGATATGATTGCATCGCGCGTGTTACTCCAGAGCATTCATTCAAATGGAAAAAGCCTCCACAGTAGCCGCGGCAGATAACAATATCGATGCTAATCATAGCTGCTGAGCATTTCATGCATTGCTTTGCCATCGTGCGCCTAAGCGTAGACTTCCAGCGGTGTTCGCAAATATCTCAATCGGAGGAAAAGCTCACATGAACCAAAATTGAGCAGTAAAAGTTTTCAATATTTGCCGATAGATGTCGCTTCAGCAGAAAAAATCGGTGTGAAGAGTAGTAGCCCTTTGTTGATTAAAACAATGCAAAATTCATACACTCGCAAAATTGGTAAATCGTCCCAAACGAAGCGGCGCACAATCACACAATTGATCGCGAAATTAACGAAATATCAGAAAAAATAACACGACCGAAAAAAGCTACGATGTAAACAACGAGCAGTGCTGCCGAATACCGAATAAATATATATATATATATATATATATATATATATATATATATATATATATATATATATATATATATATATATATATATATATATATATATATATATATATATATATATATATATATATATATATATATATATATATATATATATATATATATATATATATATATATATATATATATATATTTTTTTTTTTTTTTTTTTGTTTCAGGTGGAGGGGAAATTTGCATCCAAACCCCTGAGGTGACCAACCTCAGGGAGTGTGGGGTTGGTTTGAATCAGTGACCGGACCCACTAAAACCCCTCCAGTCTCCAGCCCATAATACTCCCCGGGACCACCGCTAGGTATTGCTTCGGGGAGCGGCTTTTGTGCTCTGTGCACCCTCTTGGTTCTATAGATCTCTTTGCTAACTTAGCTAACTAACCTGGAGACTGGCCGTTAGCTAACACTGGCGTGTCGGTGGTCAACCTGTCGCCTGTTTTGCAATTCTAAAACTATTTGAGAGGCGGCTGTACAAACCGCCCTCCAAATGTTTGGGTCTTTACACATCCTCCGAACTAGGTTGTCCGGAGTGGTGTCTGGCCCGCTCACTACCATCATGTCGCTCCGCGCATGCACAAAACGAGGGCACACGAAGAAGACGTGCTCAGCAGTTTCTTCCGCATCCGCACACTCGGGACACATGGGGGACCCCGCATGCCCGAATCTGTGTAGATACTGCCTGAAGCAACCATGACCTGACAGAATCTGTGTCAAGTGGAAGTTAACTTCTCCATGGCGCCTCCCGACCCATCCGGATACGTCCGGAATAAGTCGATGCGTCCATCTACCCTTTGCGGAATTGGACCATTCCTGCTGCCATCTGATCATCGAGAATGACCTTCTGGTGCCTCGTATACCCCTTGTGTCACGTTGATCGAAGCATTCTACGTCCTCCTTAATGGCTATGCTGATAGGCATCATGCCGGACAGGACGCAGATTGCGTCGTATGACACTGTACGGTACGCGCTCACAACCCTCAGGCACATGAGCCTGTAGGTACTTTCCAGTTTTCGACGATGACTGTTGGTACCTAACGCTTTGGACCACGCTGGCCCACCATACCTAAGTATGGACGAAACCACGCTGGCAAGAAGTTTACGCTTGCTGCCATATACCGCTGAGCTATTGGACATCATTCGAGATAGTCCTGCAGCGGCCGTTGAAGCCCTCTTACAGGCATAGTCGACGTGACTCTTAAATGTGAGCTTATCGTCAACCATAACCCCCAAGAGCTTCAAGGAACGCCTTGAGGTAATGGTGCAGTCACCGACTCTGACCACCGCCTGTTGCTCTAATTTGCGGTTGTTCACAACCGTAACCTCCGTTTTATGGTGCGCTAACTCCAGTTTCCTAGAGTGCATCCAGTCTTCGACCTTGCGTATGCAGTGCGCGGCCGTCAACTCGACCTCTTCGATCGACTCGCCGTAGACCTCTAGCGTGATGTCGTCTGCGAAACCGACGATCACAACCCCTACAGGGAACTTTAGTTTCAACACCCCGTCATACATGACATTCCACAACACCGGGCCCAGGATGGAACCTTGCGGTACCCCTGCGGTGATTGGGACGCACTTCTGACCCTCCTCCGTGTTGTAAACTAGTACCCGATTCTGGAAATAATTTTCCAAAATCTTGTACAGCGACACCGGTACGTGGATGCTCCTAAGCGCGAGCGCTATGGAGTCCCAACTGGCGCTATTGAATGCATTCTTCACGTCAAGCGTGACGATTGCGCAATAGCGAATGCCCCAACTCTTACGCTGGAGTGCTACCTCTGCCGTCTTGGTGACAGAGAGAATAGCATCCAGCGTGGATCTACCTTTCCGGAAGCCGAACTGGTTACTTGCCAGACCGTTTACACCCTCTGTGTACTTCACCAGTCTGTTGAGGATAATCCTCTCAAGCACCTTGCCCGTAGTGTCCAGCAGACAGATAGGTCTGTATGCCGATGGGTCCCCTGGCGGTTTCCCAGCCTTCGGCAACAGCACCAATCTCTGTCGCTTCCACCTGTCCGGAAAGAGGCAGTCATCCAGGCACTTCTGCATGACTGCTCGAAATAGATCAGGGGCCACTTTCATGGCCGTCCTGATGGCCAAGTTCGGGATTCCATCCGGTCCCGGTGCCTTGCTCACTTTTAGGGAGTTGGCGATCACGATGAGTTCCTCATTCGTAACCCTTACCTCCTCCACAACCTCTGCACGGCTGCCGTCTCTCACGGATTGGATGCCCGGCAGGTTGGCCGACCATCCCTGGTCTGTGTCTGAGATACTGGAACGTCGGACGTGAGACTCAGCAACCGGAGGCCAAGGATTTGGCTCGTGTCGTGGAAAGAGTCCCTCGATGATGCGGTCCAGCATCGCTGGTGATCGCTCTGCAGGCGCCAACACGCCTTTGGTCTTCGCCATTACGACTCTGTAGGCGTTTCCCCACGGATTCGTATTGGCACTCGCGCATAGCCTATCGAAGCAGGCCCTTTTGCTCGCCTTTATCGCACTTTTAAGCGCCGATCTTGCAGATCCGAATACTACACGGCGCTCTACCCTCTGTGCATCGGTACGTGCACGTTGCAACATCCGTCTTGCACGGAGGCACGCGCTACGGAGGTCCGCTATCGCGTCGGTCCACCAGTATACCGGTGACTTACCATTCCTAGGTTGGCGGGTCCTAGGCATGGTGGCGTCGCACGCCCGCGATAATGTGGCAACTAATTGGTCAGCACTCGGGCGGAGCCAACTGCCCCCCTCGCGCTCTCTTCTCATTGCTTCTGCAAATACCTCGGCATCGAAATGCGATGTCTTCCACCCGCGGACGGTCGGAGTATTGGCTCTACCCGTCGCCTGCCGCCTCACGTTCTGGACTACGCTATAGCAGACCGACTGGTGGTCACTATAGGTGTAGCCATCGTCTACCCTCCAGTTCACGATCAGTCCTGGGCTGGAGAACGTCACGTCGATGATCGACTCCGCACCATTTCTGCTGAATGTAAACTTGGTTCCAACGTTGGCCAGATCTAGGTTGAGCTTTGCCAAAGCTTCCAACAAGATCTGACCCCTCCGGTTCGTGCGGCGGCTTCCCCACTCAACAGCCCAAGCGTTGAAGTCGCCCGCCACTACTAAGGGTGTTAGTCCCGTCAGCTCCATAGATAACAGATCGACCATCTGGGTGAACCTTTCGATAGACCAACGCGGCGGAGCATAACAACTGCAGTAGAACACTCCGTCCACCTTGGCAACCGCGTATCCTTCATTTGAGGTTGACACAACCTCCTGAACCGGGAACTTGCTGGTCGTGCATATGGCCGCCGTACTGGACTTATCTGCAACCCAACTACCGTTTCCGGGAGGAATGCAGTAGGGGTCCGATACGATTGCGATGTCCGACCGCGACTCAGACGCTGCTTGGTATAGCAGCTGCTGTGCCGCATAGCAATGGTTCAGGTTCAATTGTGTCACCCTCACGCCCGTGGTTTCGTGGCCGCCTTACCGGCTGGGCACCGTGGGCCTCCCATAAAGTGCTTGGCGTCCCGTTTTCCAGTACATACCAAGCACTTGGGAGGCTCCCCGCAGTCTTTAGCTTTAGGGCCAGCACCACCACAACGCCTACATAACTGGCTCCTATCGGGCCCCTTGCAGGTCCAGGACTTGTGTCCTCCCTCGAAACACCTGAAGCAAACGTCCGGCTGCTGGAGTATGCTCAGGGGACATACTGACCAGCCAACCTTAAGTTTGGCTGTCTTCAGGGCCAGAGTTGCATCGGCCGATGCAAGCCGGAAAGTGGCCACCTGGGTCCCCGCTGGACCCTTTCGGAGGCGAATTACCTCAGTGGCTACTTCCACTCCGCACTTCTCCTTGAGGGCCTGTGCAATATCGCACCTCTCGGTGATTTCATCCAGGTTTTTGAGCTGGAGAGTCACTTCTGAGGTGAGTGCCCGAATTTGCACATCTTTCCCGAGGACCTGCTCGGCTACCGTCTTGTAGGCAGCGCCCTTGTTTTTAGCATCCTTACGGAGCTCAAGGATCATCTCGCCGGTGCGAGAACGACGGATGGTCCGCACATCCGCTCCCAGATCCTTGAGCTGGGTTTTGCCTCTCATTTTCTTCAAGACTTCGGAGTACTTGGACCCCTCCGTCTTGAGTATGAGGGCGTCGCCCCTGCTTCGCGCCTTCTTTCCCGTTTTTGGACGATTTGTCGCCTTCTCGTCGTTGCGCTTGCTGTCTTTTTGGCGCTTCCTTCCTCCCACGGTAACCCAAGGGTATCCCGTAGCTGCCACTTCGGCAGACTTTTCGGCGGACTTGGAGGCCGTTGGTGTGCTATCTCGCGGGCTTAGCACAACCAACCGTTTCTTGCTGTTCTCGGGGGCTTCCCCCGGAGACTGCCTTGCTCTTTTTGCGGCTGACCCGGAGGCGCAAACCGCTGCAGACGTGCAGGTGTCCGTTTGGACTGACTTCGTCGCCCTTCCGGTCACCTCCGTTGCATTCTTCTCTGCAGCCACCGCTCTTGCCTTGAGCTCGGCGTGCTCCTTCTTCGCAGCATCGACGGAGGACCGAAGCATGTAGAGAGCCTGCTTCAGGTACTTCGTCGTGTTGGTGCGACTTTTCGCAAACTCGATTATGGCATCGAGCTGCTCCGACAGCGCTACTACCTTCGGTAGCGTGTCTCGCTGTCTTCCGACCGCCTTTATCAACAGTGGACCAGCCACTGCGATGTCTTGCGTCGATCCGGTAGGCGTACTGCCTTTGCCGTCTTCGCAGGCGTCCTTTACTGCATCCATCTCCGCCTTTCTCGGCGGAGACCTCTGGATGCCTCCTCGTGCAAACGGGTTTTTCAACCCATCTGCGCCCAATTGTTGATCTTCATTTTTTTCAAAATTCATTCTTGTTAATTGGGTCCCCCTTCCAGCCGCTATCCTTATCCATACTGGAGTGGTCGCCTATCTGGTCCCATGGTAGTCTATGCCGAAGCAGTGAGGCCATGGCTAGGGGCGGCTGCCATAGCGCCTTATGAGCAACTATGACACCCCCGACCGGCGCAAGTCAGGAAAGGACATCTGATCCCACTCCTGCCCGGTTCCCACCGGGCAATGAATTTGGAACGTACTGGAAGGCCTGCCAGGTTTTACGGGACGGAGACCCCTGCACCGGTTGTTGTCTCGCCGTTTCAAGCCGTTGTCACACGACCTTACTAAGGGAGCTCGGCGCAGGTGCCAGCCCAGAATCGTGGTACGAAAACGAAATCCGACTCTTATCATATGGCGTTGCGACCAGTTACCGTAATTGAGAACTTACTGGCATCAATCCCAATGGGCG
>NC_073695.1:154759304-154791804 GCF_029784165.1 Wyeomyia smithii
TTGGAAAAATAAGACTCATGTACTCCAGTGATAACATTCATATTATTTGCAAAAACCACGTCAAGCTTTAATTCAATGATCGTCTTTGGTTAACTCTCTGAAAACTATCTTTCAAATTCATTTCATTTATTATTGAAATTGGACTTATGATGATATACGATTTGTAAGTGACTGGCCAAATATGTATAAAGTAATAGTTAGTATAACAAAGGTTTCTGCACCACTATGTGGATTAATTTAGGTTTTTTTAGTTCAATTTGGGGCCCCAAACAATCCTAGACATACCGGAGTCGATTGGTTTTGTCTCCGCTTGGAGCATTGCATTTCACACTTTCTTTGGAAAACCTACTTTTTTGCATTTTCCTTTGTAGAGAGCTCAGTGATGCTTTATTATGAAACTGGAATCAGCTGCCAATATGAAACATGTGTTAGAAAAAAAAAAAAAAAAGTTATACATTAATTAATGGATCCAAACTAAGAAATAGCAAACTTGACAATACTTGAACCACAGACTAACAGACATAACACGTCGAACAAATTTTCAATAAAATCATCGTTTGGATGATTCCAGTACTTTACGTTGGTAACACTAGCACCATCTGCTGTCGTGTTCGCGTTGCGTCATGTATTTCGACATCAGCGCCAGCGTTACTGCATGTATCAAATGGGGAACTACAAAATATGTATGATATTGCATGACAGCGCCCCAGACGACGTTTTCACGCGATGACTGTTATTCGATTGAAAATTTGAAATGAATGTTAAATGAACTGTTGTTACGTTTGTTAGTCTGTGCATGAACTTTGTAGAACACTTGCATAATGTAAAAATTGAGTTAAGAGAGTGATCATCCAAAAACACATTTTTAAGGGGTGCATTAGATAAAATTTTTCGATTTTCTGTAAACTTACTCAAAATGGTTAGTTCAACAATGTGTGAGCCGACCTGATTTTAGGCGGTTACAATTAATTTCCATTCTCTTCCAAAGAAGGATTAAGAAAAATCCTAAATGGAAAAACATCTTTGGAAAAACTTGTCATTAATATGCATGGACAAGATGATGAAATCATTTCTCTTGTCAATTTGTTTCAACATCGCAAGTGTTGAAACTTGAAATTCCATCCACCACTCATGTTATGAAAATATGAAAAGTGGATCATAATCAAAGAAGGTATTGTTTTGATTATGGAGGCAAAAACAATACCTCAGTTATTAAATCGAACGCAAGTTCGAATGTTTTAAGTTTATATTTACAGCAAAAAACTCCAATTCGCGGATGTTTAATCAAAACATGCAACCGAGCGGATTTACGAAAAAGTCAACAACGATTGCATCAGCCGTGCACGGGCACGTTCGCGAGGAAAGAGACG
This sequence comes from Wyeomyia smithii, assembly GCF_029784165.1. Taxonomy (NCBI): domain Eukaryota; kingdom Metazoa; phylum Arthropoda; class Insecta; order Diptera; family Culicidae; genus Wyeomyia; species Wyeomyia smithii. The sequence continues at coordinate 154,760,675 of NC_073695.1, forward strand.
GAAGAGCGGCCCGCTCTCGTGAGAAGACGACGCCGCGGGAAAATTCGGGGTGACCGGAGTAGCGGCGAATACTTAAGCGGGGACTTCAAGGAAGTCCGAGGTCGTTATAGTGATACCCCTCGTGAGGCAGGTGCCTACGTCGTTATAGATAGTCCGCGGTTCGTTTAGGTGTTAACTCTTAAGTTTTATTCCGCGAGGCAGAAGTGATGCCCGTTGTTTAAGTTTCGGTTTAGTGTTTAAGTGATTTAATATTTTTTCAACTTAACTGATAGATTAAAAAGTAATTAAAATCGAGCAGATGTAGTGCAGTTAATCAAAGGACATATCACATCCAGCAGTAATAGTGTCTAACCACTCGGTACGTATTCCGCTTCATTGGTGACAGCGCAAAAGAGCCTGAAAAGATAGGCTCAGGTGCGCCGTTTTCTGGCTGGGCCAGTAGTGAAAAAGTAGAAAAAACTTACGTGCTTAAGTGACTTTGACGTATCGGAAAAACAGACCCAAATCAACGAAAGTGAATGCCACGAAACGTGCAAGTCCAATATTTCTAAGGGCTCCTCCTCGAAGTTGGTCGAAACCTAAAAGAACAAATAAAAAGGATTAGAAGAAGAAACAGTGAAAGTGTTAGAGGAACAATAATAACAATCCGAGATCGACTGTTGACCAGTGTTACGCGAATTCAAGTTTTCGAAATCCAATCGCAATAGATCCCACGGACAGGGAGCAGCTCACAGGGCACTGGAACCAGCAACAGGATTCAACCTACAAAAAAAATGAAAATAAGGTAAGATCAACCCAAGTGGTAACCAGCACAAATAAATTAACCTCCCGCTTTAAGGCCCTAGTTGGAAGACCCTAATTCTATTCTTGGTTCATAATCACAGAAAAATACAATTACTTACCCATCCAACCTCACCGCCATAGCGGACTGTTCACCACACTATTCTGGCACAGAATATTCCACTTTCTGGCACAGAATATTCCACTACTACGACACTACATTCTAATCCGTGGCTAGTCACACGCCACTAAGATAACCTCAGAATTTTTTTTTAATTTAATGAACAAATCAAACTAAAAAAAACCAGGGGTACCGACCCGTACTGCCCATACCGAAACAAATTAAGAATGACGACAATCAATAATGCATAATTGCATTTTTATTAGTCGATTGACACGGTTTCACACATACCAGTGAATCAAGTCCATCGAAAATTTTCCAATTGGAATGGAAACCTAAAAATATATCAACTCACAGTGGGTCAAACACGTGAGTTGATCACATAAAATAACATCAATAAAATACCTTTTCATTCGAGTTCCTCACAACTGGACTCAAAGTAAACAGCGAAACCAAAGATCAGAGGATCTAAGGTTCGAAACAGGAACATTTTTTTTTTTTCTCTCTCTCTTTTAGTTTACTAATACATGATCAAATTTTTGTTATTTCACATCATTACATGAATTTAACTTTTACAAAAGATGACAAGTGACAAGATGACAAGATAGATGATGACACAAATATTAATCCACTGATGACAGGCATCGCCAATTGTATAGGATTAATCACGTCTCCGATACAGCAATAATCGCGGAACGCATATGAGTATGCGATTATTGCGAACAAAAGTGGGAAGAAGAAAACTAAAGCTTCATCATGACCTACGTCAATAATTGCAAAGCTTAGTAGCTACGCGAGACCTTGACCGTCAAACAAATGGCACATTGAGCCAGTAATGAAAAAATAAAAGTCCAAAATTAATTTTCACGGTTGAAACACAAACGGCAATAAAGAGTGGTCAAGGCATAATTAGGAACTACGCTTAGAGGGAAAAAAAAAAAAGAAAAAAAAAAAAAAATAATATAATTATCTTTAAATATTAAAGGGAAATGTTTCTTCACAAATGCATAATTTGAGAACAGATAGAAGAAATTGCAAGACTATTGGTGTTGTTTAGTTCGTCTAGAGCCCCGACGGGTTTATAAATAATAATAATAGGGGAATTCCACTAGAAAAGATAATAAAATATTAGCAATAAAATTACAAATTTGACACATACTCATCGGAGCAAAGTCCCATCATGCAACACTCACTATGCAAGTGGTACTCCAGGAGTAGCGACCAAAACGACTTAAGAATTGCATACTAAGCAATTCACGCAGAGCCGCAAGGGGAACACAATTCGAACGAAGCGAAGCACGTCGCACACAATTTAAACAAAGCCGTGGTATGAAAAGACTACACATAGAACAAAAAGGTTCTATACCCAATACCAAGACATATAAAGACATGCACGATTGAAGGCAGTTAGCACGTTCAGCCGATACTGGACTAAATTTAGTACCACAAATACATTAAAATTACTTAATCCCATAAGTATGAAAAGGGGAGAATAGAGCAAAAAGACCCAAACAATCTAAAATTGGAAAAAACTCTCGGTATCCCTACAAATATCTCCTTTCTATTTTTAAGGTCAAATAATATGCTGCTGGAAGCAGGATTAAATGACCAGATTAGAGGAGATCAAGGAATACGTTGAACGGGAATATAAAAATCTACTCAAAAGCAAAAATAGGGCAAGATCACTTCAAGGAATTCTAACGAAAAAAGAACTCCTGAGGGATCACCTAGAAGAATTCGAATCTTTAGTCCTTAAATATGATAAAAGACTAAAGGACAAAGATTGGAACAAGCTCACAGATGACTTTGAGTTTGTAAAAACCAAAGTAGAGCAATCCATTAGAATATTAGAGGGAACTTCGATAATCCCAGAAAAAGAAAATAAGAGGCAAAGACGAAACTCAGACTATTATATCGAAGTGGTAATTCCTACACAAGGATTAAACCACTCGATATCCCTCGAGGATTCGCAAATTTGGGAAGCGTTACCCTTTACTTCATCATTTAATATATCGGGTGAAGTAAAGAGCTTTCTACAAGACAAGAATCAGATAGATAGAGAGGGAGAAAAGGCATCAGGAGAGGACTATCCGATATCGTCTTCATTTATATTACAAGAAGACGCTTCAAGCCGCTTCAAATTTCCAGATCATATTAGTCTGGAAAGCGAAACAAATCCGGAAAATAAAAACCATACAGAGGATTTTGATTTCGATAACACAAGTTTCATTGAAACTTTAGAGAGGCTTAAAAATAAATATTACAAAGATAGTTTTTTCTTCAATAGATTACTAAAGAAGAAAAAAACCAAAATGCCAGCAGAAACAACAAAAATGATGATCGATGCAGCTGCGATCATTCCAATATTCAGTGGAAAGGCGGAAGAACTAGATCCCTTCCTACTACAAGTTGATTATTTTGCAACAGACATCCCGGCAGCAGCTAGTCACACCCCATTATTGAATGTGGTGTACACAAAGCTCAGAGGGGATGCACTCAAACGGCTCAATGATATAAGGGCCGAGAAATGGCCCGAAGTTAGATTAAAAATGGAAAAACTTTTCCAGCCTGAAAAGAACATCGGGGCAATCTTCAAAGAAATCGAAACCCTACACCAGGGTTATTCAGAATCATTTGAGGAGTATAAAACACGAGCCACAAAAATTTACGAAAGTGTGAGAGATATCCTAGGACAGGAGGGAAATGATTCATATGTGTCAACACACCTAAGGAAACACTTCCTAGGGGGCCTGAGAAATCACACTTTGATTTCGGCAGGAAAGTCTCAACGAGATAAATCCTTTATGGACTTGCTCGAATGGCTACAAAAAGAATGTGAGGAGGAAGAAGAACTCCAGGATATCCACAGAAGGACGAAACCGGAGAACTCACCAAATTCTCCTCACAGAAAAAATTATAACAACATGAACAATAACACTCAAGGAGTTGCTTATTTAAATAACAACTTCAGAAGAAACAATAATAACAATTACCGAAACCAGAACAGAGGACACAATCCTCAGGCAAATAATCAAAATCAAAGTTACCAGAACAACTACCAAAACAATGGTAGTAGCAATAATTACAGAAATAATGGTAATAATACAAACTACCAAAATAATGGTAGTAATTACCACGGAAACAGGAATAATAATAATTATCAAAGAAATGATAATAACCATTCCAATTACAGGAACAGTAATAGTTTCCGGGGGAACAATACCGATTTTAGACCACAGAATAACGATTACCGAGGAAATGGCCAAAATAATGGCTTTAACAGAAATGATAACCGCGGTAATTATCAAAACGGTCATAATTCAAATTATAGGAATAATGACCGAAACAATGATACCAATAATAACAACAGAAACAATGGTAGAAATTCCTACGAAGGAAGACCCTTTCAGGGAAACCAACCTAGGAACCACCAAGGCCAATATGGTAATAACAGGGATTACAGAAGAGATGGGTCAAAAAACTAAAAAGGAGGGATTCAATAAACCAAAGGTTGACGGAATCCCAATTTAAAAGCTGCCTTTTTACATCATCAAAACCAAGAACACAAAAACTAAAAAACAAAGAGACTATAAATAAAACAACAGAAATTAAGTTTCCAATAAAAGAGACCCACGATCAGAGGTTTAGTCTAATACTAAATACACTCGAAAGATCGAATGAGTATACTGATTATCTACTAGATACAGGTGCTCAACCAAATATAATATCATTAAGAAGAGCTAGAAAAGTCGGTGCTGTATATATAGATAAATCCGACAGATCAGAAATCAAGGGAGTGACCAATAGTGAAGCATTGAATTCCATTGGCTCTACTTGGATAAACCTAAAGATATTAGAACATGTAATCCCGACAAAATTCTACGTGATTGACGAATTATCAATTCCAGCAATACTTGGAGCAAAATTCATGAAAAGCCATATTGATTCGATTGGAGGTAACTTTAAATATGTTATCTTCAAATTGAACATTCCAAAGAAATCAATTGAAGATAAAGACAAGGTTGATATTAAAGTATCGAAGATTACCAATAATAATTCTAGAAAACCCGAACAAATATTCATAGCAAATTATCAGGATGAAGCTATATTATCTAACAGTGAATCTGAAGATGAATACTTCGAAGATGATTACACCAGTGAATATTTAGAAAGTTCAGATGATCATGGAGAAAATAATTCAAGCTACTTTAATAGTTTAAAACCTGAAATAGGCTCTGCCGACAATGGAGATGAAGATTACTTCGAAATATCTTCCGCGAACGAAGAGGAACCAATTACAGAACCCGATAACGAATTTAAAATGGAAGATTTGGATTCCAATCAAGATTATAGCTTATTGGAGAACAAAGGAATTACACAAGCAAGAGGAGGAGAAAGAGTGAAAAAGGTTTTGGATAGCCTGAAACTCCAACATCTCGAAAAAAATACATTTTTTGAAATGAAAAATATAATGGCAGAATATAGTGATATATTCTGCCTAAAAGGGGATAAGTTGACTATCACAGATGCAGCAATGCACGAGATAGAGACAACAACCAATGTCCCTATAAATAAGAGGCAGTATAGATTCCCAGAATCTACAAAAAAACAAATTAATGAAGAAATAGACGAAATGCATCGCCAAGGCATAATAAGGCCTAGCAAAAGTCCATGGAATGCACCAGTTTTGTGCATACCTAAGAAGGATTTAGATGCGGAAGGGAACAAAAAGTACAGAATTGTAGTAGACTTTAGAGCTCTCAATTTGGTTACTAAACCATTTGTTTACCCCATTCCCCTAATAGATGAGATGTTAGATACTATAGGGGATAGTAAATATTTTTCTACATTGGATTTGAAATCAGGATTTTATCAAGTTCCGATTGATCCAAGAGATGCGGCGAAAACAGCATTCTCAACCCCGAATGGACATTATGAATATACGAGAATGCCCATGGGACTAAGAAATAGCCCATCAACTTTTCAAAAATTAATGAACTCAGTGCTATATGAATTGCCAGACATAAGGGCTCGGGTCTATCTTGACGACATTTTAATATACGGAAGAAGCATAAAAGAACACAACGAAAATCTGATCAGAGTGTTGAGAGCTCTGAGAAGACATAACTTGAAAGTGGAACCCTCAAAATGTCAAATATTAAAAACAAAGATAAATTATTTAGGACACACTATTGACGAACACGGTATACGTCCTATGAAAGATAATATTGAAGCTGTAAGGGATATGCCAGTTCCAAAGACAGTAAAAGGAGTGCGCTCATTCTTGGGAACAGTGAATTTTTATGGAAAATTCATCCCAAAAATAGCGGAAACTCGAAAACCTTTGAATGATTTATTAAAGAAAAATGTTCGTTTCAAATGGTCAGACGAATGCCAAAGTGCATTTGAGAAATTGAGAAATTTTCTAACATCGGATACTCTTTTGGTAAGACCAAAGTATAACGATACCTTTGTGTTAACTACGGATGCGAGTGACTACGCAATTGGAGCAGTCCTCTCAAATGAAAAAACACCAAATCGACCCATAGCCTACGCTAGTAGAGGCTTAGTAGGGGCCGAAATAAGGTATCACGTAATCGAGAAGGAATTACTTGCCATTGTTTGGGCAGTAAATCGATTCAAGCACTATATATATAATCAAAAATTCATCGTTTATACAGATCACAGACCTTTAGTTTCTCTGTGGAATCTGAAAGAAACATCTCACACCTTAACTAGGTTGAGATTGAAATTGCAAGGTCTGGAAATGGACATACGATATAAACAAGGACGAGAAAATATAGTAGCCGACTTTTTGTCAAGACTTCAACATGAAAATGTTGAAAAGGCCAACGACACTAACGAAAATACGGTCGCTGTGTTGACTCGTCAACAAAAACGACAACAGGATTTACTCATAAATGATGATGAGAATTCCGATGATGTCCCTGAAGATGAAATCTCCAAGATATTAAACTCTGACATTTCGGACAACGAAAAAGTTACCTTAAACGACACAAATGACGCCTTAAAAGACGCAACATATCTATCAGCGGAGGACTTCAAAATCGCTCTGAAACAGGAATTGATTGATGAATCAAAAGTGGTTATTACAAAAACTATTAAAGATGAAAAATCATGCGACGCAAGATTTGTCATCCTAAATAGCAAAACTGCTTTCAATGAGTTAACATCTTTATATGATTACCCTCACGGTATCAAAGATTGGGTCAAAGATAACCTTTTGACACATCCTTCAAATAAGGTAGCAGGAATATTACTCGAAGGGAAGAACAACTCCCTAATGAATTTTGACAATTTTATTGATTTAATGTTAACATATTTCAATAACTGCCCGGATTTCATTCTAAACGCAAAGACAATTCACATGATCTCGTTTAGAAAGATAAAGCAATATCAGATTTTACAAATAGTAAAATATATTGCGTGGAAATTGGATACCAACATCATTTTATACAACGCAGACAGTGAACGAACTATAGTAAACAAGGACGAAATTCAAACAGTTTTGCATGAATTCCACGATGCGCCTCTTGGTGGACACGTAGGAGCAAAACGAATGCATCAACGAATAGGCACACTTTTTGTATGGCCTAACATGAGAAGAGACATTGAGAATTATGTAAAACAATGTGACTCATGTCAGAAGAACAAGATTTGGAGCCATAACAAAATCCCAATGAAGATAACAACTACGTCATCAGAACCATTTGAGAAGGTTTTTATAGACATAGTTGTCTTACCAGAATCCGATTTTGGTAATAAATATGGACTTGTCATGCAAGACGACCTAACCAGATTCTTGGTAGTAGCACCAATGGAGAATCAAGAATCAGAAACAGTCGCCAGGACATTTATAGAACATTACATTTGTAAATTTGGAACACCTGCTGAATTAGTATCAGATCAAGGTTCAAATTTTATGAGTGAGGTGTTCAAACATATTTGTAAAATTTTGAAAATAAAGAAAATCAACACAAGCGCGTATCATCCTCAAGCCAATTTAGTTGAGAGATCAAATCGTGAATTAAAAACATACCTGCGTCAGTACGTAGTAGGCAACCCACATGTATGGGACCAACATCTGCCATACTTTACGTTCGAGTACAACACGACGATTAACTCTTCGACAAAGTACTCTCCGTTCGAACTTGTATATGGACGATTAGCTAGATTACCAGCATCCATATATAACCAAAGGGAAAATGGTCTAAATTACGAAAGCTACTCAAAAGAGATGAGGTCTGTGTTCAAAAACATTCACTCAAAAGCTAAAGAAAACCTAATTCTGTCAAAAGAAAAGCGCAAAGAGCTCTATGACAGAAAAGCAAACGATTGGCAACCTATGTGGGGAGATCTGGTCTTAGTACATGCCAACCCCATGGGAGTAGGGCAGAAACTCCAGAGCTATTGGAGAGGCCCTTATGAAATCGTAGATTTGCCCAGTGAGCAAACCACGGTAATCAAAAACGGCAACAAACTAGAGAAGATCCACAATAATCGCCTAAGAAAATACCATAATTAAAAGAATGAAATGAAAAAAAAAAAAAAAAAAAAAAAAAAAAAAAACATTGAATGAAGCATAAAAACACTCAAAGTTCACTACCTCTTCGTTTTATTTTTGGGGTGTCCGGATTTAAAACACATCAACATTTTGGTTGTAAATCCGGACAGTGCAAACAGGAAAAGGACGCCGTTTGACAGTGCGTTTATGTTTCGATTTATCTAAATTTTATCTCACGGCTTACTATGGTATTTATGATGTTTGAACGATCTTTCACATATAAAAAAAAGCTCCTGTATAACATTGCATCTCATAAATTGCATAAATTACCATCTAATTGAGAAGTATTGATGAAGGTGTCCGGATATTGGTACCGTCCGGATTGTGATTCATCACGGTACAGCTCGGCGACTGATCGTCAGCCCTACTGATTTTTGCGAACGAAGTGGAAATAACAAACACAAAAAAAAAAAAAAAAAAAAAAAAAAAAAAAAAAAAAAAAAAAAAAAAAAAAAAAAAAAAAAAAAAGGGGGGGTAAAACCCACAACGAAAGACGAATTATTAATCAATAAAGGATGTGATATTACATTTGTTAACATAAAGATTAACAAAGAAAGTTTTACAAAAATATTAGTATATTATCAAAAAAAAAAAAAAAAAAAATTATTATTACGTACATAATATTTAAGTCTATTACATAAAAATGTCTCTCAATGAATAAATGTCTACGTCTAATGGCCTATGATCCCTGACCAGAATTGGTCAGGCTTTTTGCAAACAGAAAAAAAAAAAAAAAAAAAAGAAAAAAAAAAAAAAAAAAAAAAAAAAAAAAAAAAAAAAAAAAAAAAAAAAAAAAAAAAAAATCAGCCAATATCAAAATATTTTCTTTTCTCCTCGATTACAGGAGCATTTTTCTTCTCGTTAACCTATTCAGGTTAACGAATGGTGGATTCATTTTAGAGGAACAACACGAGCCGTTGATAAGAATGGGCACATACGTGTTGAAGGTAAGATTCCCGGTATTAGGATTAGAAGAAGGAGGGAAGGCCTTATTAAAATCTAAGGCAGATTATAATTATACTTGTGTATTATTACAAAAAATAATAAAAAATACACATTGTAATGTCATGCTGAGTGATTTAGAAATGGCATTCAACAAAAGCATGGATATGAATAAGTTCATAAAAGAATTTTTTCCATCCCGAAGAACTCGTGGTTTTATAACAGCCATTGGAGGTATGGATTCTGATGATAGAATTCGGGTGGATATAAATCTGGACAAATTAAGAAGGAACGAGGAATCCTTGGTCTTATCACTAGATCATCAAACTGCGACAATTGATGCTATGTACAAATTTGTAGACAGCTCAATGTTGCATATAGATGATAAGATGAAAAACGTGATGAATACGTTCAACACATTAGGGAAACTGGTCCAAGACGACTTAAGTTTCGCTAGTACATATAAAAAGGCACTACAACTTGAGTCGGAATTAATTGAAATTGGATTTAGAATTCAATCTTTAATAAATGACTTAAATAAACAACAGAATATTATACTACAAGTCTTGCTTAATAAAGACAATAGTATAACATGGTTTATTCAATTACTAGAGCCAGCAATTTTGTTGCAAATATTAAAAGAGGCTGAAAGTAAGATCAAAGGGGGCCTCGAATTTCCAAGAAGACAAAATAGCGGAATATTGTCAGAGATTTTGAGAATAACGGATGTATCCTTTAAAACGGAGAACAACCAAATGTTGTCAATTGACCTGAAGATACCGTTAGTTTCAAAGAGGAAATTCAAAGCATTTAAGGGAAGTTTTATTCCACAAATAAATGGAACTATTATCATGACCATTAATTTGGATCGGAATATAATAATTGAGGAAATTGATAGCTATTGGGGATTCCTATTAACGGAAACTCAATACGAAAACTGCAAAATATACATGAATTTTAGAATTTGTGAATTAAAACTGAAGGAGGAAAATTTAACTTCAGAAAACGAGTGCCTATTGAATCTCAGATTCAGAAATTCAACAGAAAATTGTAAGATTAAACTTCTGAGAGTCAATCACGACGCTTGGTTTGAAACCGAGGAGTCAAATGTTTGGGAGTATGTAACCCCACAAGAAGTTGAAGTAAATATTTTCCATGGAGAAAATAAAACAAAATTGATTGTTAGGGGTACAGGTCGAATGAGGCTAACCCCAAACATGAGGATTCAAACAAATAACACAAAAATTTGGTATTCAGATACTACAGTATCGGATAACAAAGCATTAGTAAACACAATGAACTACAAAATAATGAATTTTACGTGGGAAGAAAGTACAATGCATTTGATCCCAACATTGAGTGGAAATTTCTCTAAAGTTTCATTCTATGATCGAAAGAAGCTTTTTGATTTAGGAATCGATGTTGAAGTTCTCAAAAAGCAAAGACCCTTCCTAGAAAATTTAATTTATTCTCCACTTTCATCAGGCTGGACTATAGCTAGTATAGGGACTGGAGCAATAATTATGTTGGCAACGTTGATAGTACTTTTTATTTGTTGCTTTAAAGGGCAGATTTCTTGCCCACAAAACAAAAAGTACGTCTCTTCATATTCCAAGGAAAGGAAGTCGAAACCTTTTAAACAAAGGAATCCAAAGGTTTCAATTCTGAAAAAACCTCGTTCATCACCTCCAAAGATACCGTTGAGAGGACAAAAGATTACCCATTTAGGGCCATTGATCGACCCACGGGAACCGAATTCAGACGCTGAGATGCTTAAAAGGATGAAAGATATTTTCGCCAATCCAAATTTAGAACATAATGGAGAAATCATGCTCATGCGTGAATTAAATCCACAAGCGAATTTACCAGCAATTCAAAAATTAGAAGAAGAATATATGGAACCAGATATATTTCAAACCTCAACAGGAATAACAAATGAAAGCGATATCCAGGGGATATCAGAAAATAAGACAATTATAAAAACACAAACTAGAAGACCACCAGTCAGAATTCGGTGGTAGAAAAAGTTGATACAGAGCGACAACCTACAGCTAATTATAACATAATGCGTTCGCCAATAACAACAAAAAAGCATTTGAATGAACCGAAGAGCTGGAAATCCAGGATAAGTAAATGTCTTGTCAAAGATTGTCAAAAATGTCTGCACGTAATAATGTCAAATAGATGAGCACTATAAAAGAATTAAAAGGGGAAGAGGAAACATACCTCCCATAAATAACGCGAAAGAGTAAAACTTTGATTAATTAAATCGGAAGAGACCCCACATTATTTGAAAGAAGGGCCTTTCAAATGAAAATAGAAGAAATGAAATATTGACCTAGAGCGGATAAAAGTTTCCCTCGTTACAATCAGTATCCCATGGGAAATGTTAAATGAGATCGTATTTACCGTTCGACAATAGTAAAATTGAACATTGTCGATAAACTGAATTTTTTTTTTACGATTTTTTATGTTTGAATGGATAGTGAATTATTGGACAAGGGAACACTACCTAGAATGACTGTGATTTGAATGAAATAACAAGGGAGTAGTGACCCAGAATGGTAGTTATTGAGTATACGAATTGTTAATTATATTAAAAAAAATATTATTATGTGAAATCGAATAATACTTAATTTTCGGAAATTTTAGAAGACAAACATCGTTAAGGGAAACAGTAGAGACAAAAAGGTTGAAACCAAGGTCAAAATAAAAGGGAATTACTAAGGGCAAAATGCTCACAAAAAAAAAAAAAAAAAAAAAGAAGTTTTATGAAATGCTCAAATGAAAAAAAGAGAAATGTCATCAATTACAAAGGACATATTATTACGAAAAAAAAAAAAAAAAAAAAAAAAAAAAAAAAAAAAAAACAGCAATGTATTAAGAATATATTTTACTCATTTCTTTTTGCAGACAGAGCAAATGAGATACGAACAGGCCTATAGCCTAGGAAATTGAGGTAAATATATATAGAAATAAAAATAAGAATTTAAATCCTGTTTGTAGTAGTCAACAAATACTTTTGACACTACGTAAAATGTATGCCAAGAAACATTTAAACAAACGAAGAGGACGAAAACATAGTGTAACGCCTCAAATTACAAATATGGAAAGACCGAAAAGACACGAAAATTATGAGATACCACAAAGATTAAAAATTTTGTTGGAAAGACCAACAGTATCTCCGGAAGAACAGATAAGACATTCCTGGAATAAGGAAGACTGTTCTGAAAACATATTTGTAGAAACTAATGGTCTCACAGCCCATCGAACTTATGCAAGAAACAATACTGATTGCATAAGAGGTAAAGTTGGGTTCACAAAAGGTCTCCATGTATGGGAAATAACATGGCCTAGTGAACAGAGGGGGACACATGCATACGTTGGAATAGCAACGTCTGATGCAACCCTACAATGCATGGGTTATCAAAGTCTATTAGGACTAGATAGCAATTCTTGGGGCTTTGACATAAACAGGGGCATGACGCTTCATGATTCAATCATTGACACGTACCCGAAAAAACAAAATGGTAGAGAACGAAAATCTTTTGAAAAGTTCAAAATAAAGTTCGAGACTATTAAAGTGATACTGGATATGGATAAAGGCACACTGAGCTTTTTAGCCAATGGCCAATACTTTGGAGAAGCCTTCGAGGGTCTCCAAAATAAGACACTATACCCAATAATTTCAACAGTTTGGGGCAGAAGTGAGGTAAAAATGGAATATTTAGGTGGTTTAGAGTCTAAACCAATTACCTTACAGGAATTGTGCAAATACACAATCTGTAAAGGAATGTGTTCAATACATTTCAAAGAAAATGTCAAACTTTTCCAATTACCAAAGTCAATAGAGAACTATTTGTGCCTTCAAGGAAAGGACTTTTGGAAAAGGAGTCTGAACACAGACAGAAAACATGAATGCACAAATTATTGTGTCACACATAACACGACTGGGCTCCGAGTAAAAGACGTGTGAAAAAAAAAAAAAAAATTATGGATTTACACACATCTGTCAGCATATTTTTTTTTTAGATATATAACTATGTAGTATGATAGAGTTTAATTTTAATAGTATATAATTATTTTTGGGATTATTCTACATTTTATTATACAATTATTTAATAGAAAACAAAATGAGTATATTTACAGATTAATCCTGCCTAAAACCTCAAATCAGGGGGGGTTTTAGGTCAACAGCAATTTACCAGGCGATCCACAGAAGACGAGAAGGAAGATAAACCAGAATGGTGAATAGAAGGAAGGTAAAACAGAATGATGGTATGGTGAGTGTAGATTGCTGCTATACGGTAATGCAAGTGTAATTTTGGGTTATCCTTTTCGGTATTAAATACTTGCATTGCTGTAGACCTGTTTTTTTTTTTTTTTTTTTTTTCTTTCATATTTCCAATATTTTTACTTTTAATTTGGTATAAGATTTTTTGGCTTAATTATTGACAAGAGGGGTGAATTATCATGAATTCTCAAAATTATATATTTGTGAGAAAAATATTTTTCTTGACTCTATATTTTGAGTAAGAAAATGGAAATATTAAAATTAAAATTGTTTTCATTATTAATAAATATTACATTAAAGACAAATTGGGAAGAAGTTGACAATAGGAGAGAGTAAAAAAAAAAAAAAAAAAAAAAAAAAAAAAAAAAAAATTATTATAATATAAATAAAATACACTAAAATTAAAAGTAAAGTAACATACAATTTAAAATATTCAGAGCGTAAAGATAGGGATATAAAGTTAGGAACTAAGACTAGGGTCAGACAGTAGGAGAACGATAAAAGGATCAGTACTCACCGAACGGACGGCGGAGATAAAAGACGGATGGAGAGAGATGAATCTAGAACGGATTCAGTAAATATATATTTGACTGAATCAGAAATTAATATAGCAGTTGAATAAAACGGAAGAGAAAAGCAGTCTTTCATCATCAATCAAGAAAGATGTTTAAGGAGATAAGACTATTCTATCAGCTAGGAGAAGCCGGATAAGTCATTATATACACACACTTTACACCACTTGCAATGGGATAGACCTGAAGAGCAGGATCGATGAAAACGGGTTTATGTCTTCAGGGAACAGGAAGAATCCCAAATTTATCGGCAGGATTATAAGTGTAGAGAAACACCAGATCAAGTCTTAGGACTACGTGCAACAAATGATCGGTGTTATATCCGAGCATAAAGATTAAAAGCTGTAACATCTAGGATATATCTCAACAGAATTCAGGACTTAGGTCAACCAAGAAAGATCCTGAAACAACAAATATTCTTCGTGTTAATGGGACGGATAATACCAAGGAAGGAGGATAGACAGGAGTGGATAGAGGAGCGAACGAAAGGGAGCGGACGGCTCTCAGGAAAGGAGAAGGAGAAGGAGTACGGAATAGTATGGATAGAACAGTAGTAGCTAGGGAATAGAGTAGTAGGGTACAGAGGCAAAAGATCTTTCATTTCCAAATTATCCAAAAATCAGGTTCCTTCAAATTTTTTTTTTTGTAACCCATGCCAAATACTTTCATCATGTTTTTAATGAATTGCATTAATTAAAAACTCGATCAGTGGGGGTTTTATGAGCCGACCTGATTTTAGGCGGTTACAATTAATTTCCATTCTCTTCCAAAGAAGGATTAAGAAAAATCCTAAATGGAAAAACATCTTTGGAAAAACTTGTCATTAATATGCATGGACAAGATGATGAAATCATTTCTCTTGTCAATTTGTTTCAACATCGCAAGTGTTGAAACTTGAAATTCCATCCACCACTCATGTTATGAAAATATGAAAAGTGGATCATAATCAAAGAAGGTATTGTTTTGATTATGGAGGCAAAAACAATACCTCAGTTATTAAATCGAACGCAAGTTCGAATGTTTTAAGTTTATATTTACAGCAAAAAACTCCAATTCGCGGATGTTTAATCAAAACATGCAACCGAGCGGATTTACGAAAAAGTCAACAACGATTGCATCAGCCGTGCACGGGCACGTTCGCGAGGAAAGAGACGGAAGAGCGGCCCGCTCTCGTGAGAAGACGACGCCGCGGGAAAATTCGGGGTGACCGGAGTAGCGGCGAATACTTAAGCGGGGACTTCAAGGAAGTCCGAGGTCGTTATAGTGATACCCCTCGTGAGGCAGGTGCCTACGTCGTTATAGATAGTCCGCGGTTCGTTTAGGTGTTAACTCTTAAGTTTTATTCCGCGAGGCAGAAGTGATGCCCGTTGTTTAAGTTTCGGTTTAGTGTTTAAGTGATTTAATATTTTTTCAACTTAACTGATAGATTAAAAAGTAATTAAAATCGAGCAGATGTAGTGCAGTTAATCAAAGGACATATCACATCCAGCAGTAATAGTGTCTAACCACTCGGTACGTATTCCGCTTCATGTGTCGGAAGAAAGGTAATAAGTTTATCAGGAAATAAAAAATCAAGAGAAAATTTATTTGAAAACCAAAAGTTTTACGATCCAAATAAAGTACTCATAATCGTTTCATGCGGTTTATTTGATATAATAGAAAGACTTTGGCTCAATTATGAATTTGCACTAAATAATGTGGATACTCCTTTTTGGTATTGTTTCAGGTATCATTTAAACCAAACTGACAGCAGATTTTGCTTTGTTATCTATAGTGCGATATAGTAAACAGTTGTTATCCGGGTCTGCTAAGGCATTTCCTGCGTTGAGCTGTGTAATTGTAGATTTCCTGGTATAGTATCAAGTAGCGCTGGGGAAAATACAGGATTCATAATCAATATAACCAAAACTTGTTTGTGGGATCGTCCCATAGAATTCGTATAGCCGTAAACTGTGTATATGCAATGGGGATAAGTATTTTTACGGGTGGGTATCTATTTGTATATGAGCTTTACATTAACCCCCTTTGTATGTTTGTTTTAGCAACTTGAATTTATTAAGATATTTTAATGCGACGACTAGTACAGAAGGCTTGTACCTGACGATAAAAGGAGTTCAGCGCTAAACTAAAAATGCACCCAAACTTTTTGCATGGACGTCTAGTAATTTCATCATAGTTTTAGCTGAATATATACATAAAGGATAATACGGATAACATTTTTTGAAATCTGCATCGTTATATTGGTAAAAATGGAGACCACGCTCGAACGATTGTACTATCCTTTTGGAAACATTTTTGTTATTTTCTATGCTGTATCTGTAATGAAATAAAGCGCATTATCACACTTGTCGACAATAATAAAGAGATTTTTAAAGTATACTCAATAAAATTGTAAATTGCGTTGGCTGCGTCATTTTCTTTTTCCGCTCCAGCCGCGAGCTGACATATGAGAGATAATGAACATTCCAGTGGGTCTCGTTTAAGGATGCTGGACCAATCTATTTTGTTTTCGAATTTCTGTAGAACAAACAACGCGTTTTTATTTAGTAAAAAATGGTAAATATAATGCGAAGCTTAAACCTAAGAAAGGAAAACCAAGTAAATTGAACATTACAACAAAGCGTTCATTGGGAATGTGGATGGCCCCTAATTCATTCTTACAACGTAAGTGTGATGTGTAGCAGAAGATCCTTGCTCGCATCAGTTTGCGCAAACTAACTATTTTGTTGTTAAATATGTTTACTGTTTATTGATTTTTGTATTCAGGTATTTAGAAATGTGACATGTTTCTCCGATTTGGTGGCGAACCAGCCTGTAGCTGAAAGCCACATTAGGAAAGAAATAAAATACATGCCTTTCTCTTATTTTCTATTTTTATTGGGTTACCCTGTATGAAAGTGAGATTAAAATCAAGATTGTAAATCCGGCGGCTGGGTAAGAAATATCGTGGCTTAAGGGGTAATATCTACCAAAAAAAAATTGTTTCGCTATTTTTTCTATTGGCCTAAATCATGCTAAAACTATCCAAGAATCAAAATCTACATCGTCCAAGAACAGATCTAAACTCAAAGTTCGTTTAAATCAATTTTTACCGAACATCTTTTATACTCCAAAATCACATTTTTCGTTTAATTTGGCGATGCTCGTTTTTCTTTTTCTTTCGAGGCTTTGTAAACTAGCAGAAGTTACCTATGATCGTTATCGTGTTTCAAATTTGAAGTATAGAGGTCTCTGTGTCAAGAAGCAAACAAATTTAGGTCAATATTCTAGGCGTGGAAAGAATCTACAACGTGTTTCAGAGGTTACTTCTGATGGAAATCAGAATGGAAATTTGCAACATAAATTTCGACATATTTAACTTTGAACAGCTCTAGTATTTTTTTGGGACACCCTCGCTCTTTAGTGTCTTCGGCCAAGTTGTTAAGCATCAAAACACCTACCATTTGAAGTTATGAAACCTATGGTTTGAATCATTTTGAGCCCTTTAGAATGGAAAATGCATAAAAGTTGGTTTTTCCATACAAATCTCCATATAAATTTGAAATGCAATGCGCCAAGCGGAGACAAAACCAATCAACTTCCGATAAATTTAGGATTGTTTGGGGCCCCAAATAGAACAAAAAAAACTTGGTTCTAGCTTTCTGCTATCAAGTTTCATTTTTTTCCATATAACGATTCCCCTCCCTAATATATATATATATATATATATATATATATATATATATATATATATATATATATATATATATATATATATATATATATATATATATATATATATATATATATATATATATATATATATATATATATATATATATATATATATATATATATATATATATATATATATATATATATATATATATATATATATATATATATATATATATATATATAAATATATAAATATATATATATATATATATATATAGAGAGCTAGTAAAATGTATACTAAATTGTACGTTGAACCTAGATTTGCGAAGAGTAAGAAACATTTACAGCTTTCGGGAGCCAAGCATTGTAGCAAAATCTGATCCCACAGTTTGCACATGTAACACAATTAGCGATGCAGATATTTTGAAAAGATGTATAGACCTATTTACGTACGAATGTGTTAGTGCCACCTGTTGAGAAAAACACAAATGAATCGCTGTTTTGTTTGCAATGCTACGTTTTGAACCGCTGGAAAATTTTTCAGTTGAATACTTATTTTATGTATTAAGTTTGTGACCAGGAATCTAAAGTAGCTGGTGAACGTAATCGACAAAATTAGGAAAAAGTGTTGAAGCAACTCTACATGGCTATACACGTTTACTAGTGTGCGCAGGTGAAAAGTCACTTATCTCTATGAATGATACAACATGCTCATGTAAGATATAAATATTGCTTCCTAATTTGAGACTAAGTGCAAACAGAGCATCCATGTTATTCCACTTCTCGTTATCACAGCAAGATTTAAATAGTCTTTATTTCGTATTTTTTTATACAGCCTAGAGATAGAATTAAATTGACAACTTTCATCAATAATTATATTTTTTTCCTGTATAATTCTAAACTATATTTCGAGAGCAAGTTTGTAGGAGTTTGCTTCAATTCGTAAAAAAAACTTGATGCTTATTCATAAATCTAGGTCCTGCGATTTCTAAAAATAAAGCGAATAAGTAGAACCGAAGTAACATACATGTTTGCTGTTCTAGTGTGAAATCAGCATCATTGTTATCTATTGCGGTTTCCCCACGTTCTATTATTTCAAAAAAAAAAATCAATTACTAGCCAGCATTTAAAAATTGGTTTGTGATTGGAAAAATAAGACTCATGTACTCCAGTGATAACATTCATATTATTTGCAAAAACCACGTCAAGCTTTAATTCAATGATCGTCTTTGGTTAACTCTCTGAAAACTATCTTTCAAATTCATTTCATTTATTATTGAAATTGGACTTATGATGATATACGATTTGTAAGTGACTGGCCAAATATGTATAAAGTAATAGTTAGTATAACAAAGGTTTCTGCACCACTATGTGGATTAATTTAGGTTTTTTAGTTCAATTTGGGGCCCCAAACAATCCTAGACATACCGGAGTCGATTGGTTTTGTCTCCGCTTGGAGCATTGCATTTCACACTTTCTTTGGAAAACCTACTTTTTTGCATTTTCCTTTGTAGAGAGCTCAGTGATGCTTTATTATGAAACTGGAATCAGCTGCCAATATGAAACATGTGTTAGAAAATTGAAAAAAAAAGTTATACATTAATTAATGGATCCAAACTAAGAAATAGCAAACTTGACAATACTTGAACCACAGACTAACAGACATAACACGTCGAACAAATTTTCAATAAAATCATCGTTTGGATGATTCCAGTACTTTACGTTAGTAACACTAGCACCATCTGCTGTCGTGTTCGCGTTGCGTCATGTATTTCGACATCAGCGCAAGCGTTACTGCATGTATCAAATGGGGAACTACAAAATATGTATGATATTGCATGACAGCGCCCCAGACGACGTTTTCGCGCGATGACTGTTATTCGATTGAAAATTTGAAATGAACGTTAAATGAACTGTTGTTGCGTTTGTTGGTCTGTGCATAAACTTTGTAGAACACTTGCATAATGTAAAAATTGAGTTAAGAGAGTGATCATCCAAAAACACATTTTTAAGGGGTGCATTAGATAAAATTTTTCGATTTTCTGTAAACTTACTCAAAATGGTTAGTTCAACAATGTGTCGGAAGAAAGGTAATAAGTTTATCAGGAAATAAAAAATCAAGAGAAAATTTATTTGAGAACCAAAAGTTTTACAATCCAAATAAAGTACTCATAATCGTTTCATGCGGTTTATTTGACATAATAGAAAGACTTTGGCTCAATTATGAATTTGCACTAAATAATGTGGATACTCCTTTTTGGTATTGTTTCAGGTATCATTTAAACCAAACTGACAGCAGATTTTGCTTTGTTATCTATAGTGCGATATAGTAAACAGTTGTTATCCGGGTCTGCTAAGGCATTTCCTGCGTTGAGCTGTGTAATTGTAGATTTCCTGGTATAGTATCAAGTAGCGCTGGGGAAAATACAGGATTCATAATCAATATAACCAAAACTTGTTTGTGGGATCGTCCCATAGAATTCGTATAGCCGTAAACTGTGTATATGCAATGGGGATAAGTATTTTTACGGGTGGGTATCTATTTGTATATGAGCTTTACATTAACCCCCTTTGTATGTTTGTTTTAGCAACGTGAATTTATTAAGATATTTTAATGCGACGGCTAGTACAGAAGGCTTGTACCTGACGATAAAAGGAGTTCAGCGCTAAACTAAAAATGCACCCAAACTTTTTGCATGGACGTCTAGTAATTTCATCATAGTTTTAGCTGAATATATACATAAAGGATAATACGGATAACATTTTTTGAAATCTGCATCGTTAAATTGGTAAAGATGGAGACCACGCTCGAACGATTGTACTATCCTTTTGGAAACATTTTTGTTATTTTCTATGCTGTATCTGTAATGAAATAAAGCGCATTATCACACTTGTCGACAATAATAAAGAGATTTTTAAAGTATACTCAATAAAATTGTAAATCGCGTTGGCTGCGTCATTTTCTTTTTCCGCTCCAGCCGCGAGCTGACATATGAGAGATAATGAACATTCCAGTGGGTCTCGTTTAAGGATGCTGGACCAATCTATTTTGTTTTCGAATTTCTGTAGAACAAACAACGCGTTTTTATTTAGTAAAAAATGTTAAATATAATGCGAAGCTTATACCTAAGTAAGGAAAACCAAGTAAATTGAACATTACAACAAAGCGTTCATTGGGAATGTGGATTGCCCCTAATTCATTCTTACAACGTAAGTTTGATGTGTAGCAGAAGATCCTTGCTCGCATCAGTTTGCGCAAACTAACTATTTTGTTGTTAAATATGTTTACTGTTTATTGATTTTTGTATTCAGGTATTTAGAAATGTGACATGTTTCTCCGATTTGGTGGCGAACCAGCCTGTAGCTGAAAGCCACATTAGGAAAGAAACAAAATACATGCCGTTCTCTTATTTTCTATTTTTATTGGTTTACTTTTTCCTGTTTACCCTGTATGAAAGTGAGATTAATATCAAGATTGTAAATCCGGCGGCTGGGTAAGAAATATCGTGGCTTAAGGGGTAATATCTACCAAAAAAAATTTGTTTCGCTATTTTTTCTATTGGCCTAAATCATGCTAAAACTATCCAAGAATCAAAATCTACATCGTCCAAGTACAAGTCTAAACTCAAAGTTCGTTTAAATCAATTTTTACCGAACATCTTTTATACTCCAAAATCACATTTTTCGTTTAATTTGGCGATGCTCGTTTTTCTTTTTCTTTCGAGGCTTTGTAAACTAGCAGAAGTTACCTATGATCGTTATCGTGTTTCAAATTTGAAGTATAAAGGTCTCTGTGTCAAGTTTCAACCGTTATAGCGTCTCTACAGAACCTGTTTACTCACAATTTCCCTTTGTTTAGTTGATCAGCCGTTCTCGTTGTGTACATTCTTTGTTTGAGTTTTTCTATACTTTTTAACTGTGAGTTATATTCAAAAGTACTTAAATATGAGTGACAAGTTTAAGTTTTGCGTGGGATTATGCGCCAACTGTGTTAAAGTCACTGAGCATCACATGTCTGATATCGCGAAAGAGGCTAGGCGCAGCCATACATTAGATCACAAAAAGTAAGAAGAGGAAAATAAAACTCAGGAAGGACAACTTTACGGCGCAGGGATAGCTGACTTAAGGTAAAAAAAACCTAAATTAATCCTCCTAGCGGTCAGACCCAGCCTTTCTCATTCAAACTTTTATTTGTAAAAATAAATTTACATGAACGTTTCAATCCAATACATGTTGTAACCGGTGCGGTTGCAATTTCAACATCGAGTGGAAATTTACCTAATTTTGGTACTACCGTGGGAGAGTGTATGAGTAAAAATTACCCTCATTTAAACACCCCCGCAGCAGCGTGTACCCAACATGACAACTGTCACCACTTGCGCTGAATATCGTTCACATAAGTTTGTTTATTTTCGTTTAAATTCGTTCGTTTTCCCGTTTGTGAACGATATTGTCGCGTTAGATAGGTTCGATAATTTGTATGTCATGTTTGTAGAATAATTGTTAGGGATAGATAGGCCGGTATTTTCCTCTAGCTGCGAAAAAGTGGTGCTGAATTAAGTCTCGGCGGGTTTGTTGTGGTCGGCAGCCATCGCGGGATAGTGAGTTTAGCCTCGACTACGGGAAGAGACACACGCGGCGTTCGTTTGTTGTGAAGTGCGCGTTCGTAACTGTTGTTTTTGTTACAGTTTGTGTCTCTAGTGAAAATAAAGTGAAGGTTGTTCCACTTTATAAGATCAACGAAGGTTGTTCCGTTGGCCCGTAGATCGAGTGCGTGTGTACGACTGTGTTTGGTGTTGGCTCGCCGGTTAGGGTAAGCCAATTTTCTCGCTACCCCGGCTAATTGTAAAGGAGCAGAAAAAACATCAGCCCCGCCGACGACTGCTGCAGGAGCAGCTTGGAAGCAACACCAGACGACCACAACTGGAGATTCCTGCCACCAACAGCTAGAGGAAAACGGAAAATCGATAGGTTTTTATTTTATTTATTTGTTTTCTTTGTTTTTTTTTTGTGTTCTAGCAAGAGTCTGATAGAGTATAGAGGTACAGACTTATAACTGGCGCACAGCGCAAATACCACACTGGAAAAAATATTTTTCTCGGGAAATTTTTTTTTTTCTTTTTGAGTGTGGGGTACCTCTATCAAAAATTGGATTTTTGCTAGAATTTTTGTTACGCAAGTGGTGAGGTTTCTTCCGCATTATTGTTCGCGGTCGTATTATATATTTATTTATTGTTGTTTTTTTATTAAATATTTCTATATACATTTATTTATTATTTTTGTTTTCTGAATCGGTGATTTTGCGTTGGTTTTGGTGGAACTGCCAGACGAGTTGTGGAAAGCTTGAGTCTTTTCCAGTCAAGGTGGTTGCCAACCTTTAAAATTAAATCCGATTCGAAACTTTTTTCCAATTCCGCTCAGATTCCTAAAATAAAAGGAAATCGTTAGTGGGCGAAATAAATACAAAGTTTCATACCGTGTCAATACTTAATGCTTTGTGCTTTTGAGTTCTTTTTCAAGAACATTGAGAAAATGCCGATGATTGTGGAAGAGCTCAACAGAGCTTATTGGTTGATGCGGGTCGACCATTTGCATTTCGACGAGCTAGATTTTGAGTTGAGCTCGCGGAATGTTGTCATCTCGGCTGATTCGGATCCATCTGGGGTTCAGCGGCAGCGTCGTTTACGGGGATTGTTGGCCGAAGAACGGTCTTCTCCGGTGGAACGCTTGCGCGTGTTTCATGGGGATGCTGCGGAAGAAATGAAGATCTGCCTTGGGAAGTTGAGTTCCATTAAGGAAGATCTCCGTTACAGATGCCCAAACAAGGAGGCCTACCGAACAAGGTTACTCCACCTGGGGTCTAGATTCCAGATAATCCACAAAAACACAGCAGGGGAGGTCAATCAAGAAATTTTGGGTCTGTTGGCGGAAGTTACTGCTACATATCAAGAATATTTTGATATGTCAGCAGTGCTTCCTCCAATGAAAATACTGGGGAAGGTGGAGCAGGTTTGGGTGATTTGCTGGACACGAACGTGCCACCAACACAAACGGCACCCATTTCCCCGCAAAGTGTAGGATCTGGTCCGCTCGTAGGAGAAGATGTTGGGTCTGTCTTGAGCGAGTTAAGGGACGAGATTCGACTTTTACGTCAGCAATCCCAACGAGATAGAGCTCTAGCGGCTGAGAGGTCTGATAGCCTTTTGGAAGCTACTCAGACGCTAATGGGCGGGATTGCTTCACTGAACACTATTGCTTCAGTTTTGCGAAAAACGGTTCAAGAAGTTGTCTCACTTCGTGAATCCGTCAGTGAACTTCGGGCGCTGGTACATTCTAAACCAGCTGGCGTTCCCGAGATTGATCTGCAGACCGATCTGGATGAAAGACGTGAGACGGACGAAATCGAAGAGCCAGAAGAACCGGAAGTACCTGATCCACCACTGGCGCCCACATTAAACCAAACCGTGGTGGAAAAGCTACTCCTGGACTTCCTGAAAGATATCCGTCACTTCCGATTAAGAACACGAAACCAGCTTTACCAGTCATTCAGTCCCAGGCCCCACAACACCATGTGAATGGAAGGTCTAGTCCGACAGGTGGGCGTTTTCCTTTGCCCAATCATACGGGTAATGAAATGCCATCCTGCTCGAGCTACCATCATAATCGTCGACCACAGCGTGTCTCCGATTGGAAAATTGAGAAATACGCTGGGACAGATGATGGGCTAGGACTGAATGAATTTCTGGACTCCGTTCATCCGGAACTTGACGCCGGTCTCAAATCAAAGGTTTCCCAGCGCCTGCAGATGCGAAACGAGTGTTTCCTGGATTATTTCCAGGAAATGGAAAAAATATTTCGTGCTATGACGGTTCCCATGACACCGAGCGAAAAACTCGACGTGCTCAAGCGGATCCTCAGGCCGGACTATAAGCAAATACTTATTTCGAAGCCAGTGAGTACGCTGGCAGAATTGATGACTTTAGGTAAATCGATTGACGCGTACAAAATACCGATTTACCGAAAAGTGTTCGGTTCTCAAAAAGAAGTCTCTGCTTATTCGGTAAATCCGCCGGTTAACCCCTCGAAAAAGGACCAACCAAACAGAAAGGGAGGTGGTTCGATTAACAACCACGTTGAAACCAAAACATTTTGGAGCAAAAATTCCCAAAAGGATAATTTCGCTTCCAAAACGCCGTCTGAAAACACGAAGAAAAAGCCAGGTGTTCAGACGGAAAAGAATCTTGTCGAGAGCAATTCATAACCGGAATCCAAACAAAAACCGGTGATTTGTCTCGACTATCTTGTGGAGCAGCATCGACCTCCTAGTCTCAGAGTCTGTTACAACTGCGGTGGCACTAGACACGAGCATGAGGCGTGCAGAAATCCTAGACGAGTCTTCTGTATTTTGTGTGGATTCAAGGGTTTCGATGTCTCTCGCTTTCTCTCGCTTAAAAAACGGGATTCGTACCAACTAAAGTCGCAGTTGTGTAAGGATGTGCGCCCCATAAAAAGCCTAAAATTAGACCCCCAAATTTACAACAGTTTTCGACCAGCTCATGATGAGGATTATCGTGATCCGTTCTTTGTTGAAGCCATCATCCTCGATGATCCGTCCGATAATCGTCCTTTCGTTTTGTCGCAGTATATGGCCATGCCTTCAAGGCTTTGCTCGACAGTGGTAGTAATGTCACCATTATCACCAAAAAGTTGTACCGAAAGTTTTCCAAAAGTCCATTGAAAGGTTTGGAAAGGCCAGTTGAACTTCGTTCAGCAATTGGACAGACCTTACCGATCCTTGGACAAATATATCTTCCGTACACTTTCCAAAACAAGACGAAGGTTATTTGCACCCTTGTAGTGGAGCAATTAACAGTTTCTTCAATACTCGGTATGGACTTTTGGCGCGCCTCTGGAATTACACCCGAGTTGCAAACTTGTGCTCTGTTGAACTCAGGTTCGGAACGGGACGAAGAAGTAGAGATTGATGCTCCGAGTGAGTCTATACTTACTCCGGAACAGATGGCCTGTATCGCACAGGTTACGACCTGTTTTCAGGCTGTAGTGCCCGGAAAATTGAATACGACCTCGCTAACAGAGCACAGGATCGTAATTAAGGATGAATTCCAAAGTGCCGCGCCTGTTTCCCGATATCCTTATAAAATGAGCCCAAGAAAACTGTCTAAAGTCTGGGAAGAAGTCGACCGTTGGCGTTCTATGGGTATTATTGAAGAGTCAGATTCCGATTGGTCTTTGAATATTGTCGCTGTGACCAAACCAGACGGCTCTATTCGGCTTTGTCTAGATGCCCGGCCTCTTAATGAGCGTACAGTACGTGATGCATACCCTCTGCCGCATCCCGGGC
This sequence comes from Wyeomyia smithii, assembly GCF_029784165.1. NCBI lineage: Eukaryota > Metazoa > Arthropoda > Insecta > Diptera > Culicidae > Wyeomyia > Wyeomyia smithii. The sequence goes on from NC_073695.1 coordinate 154,786,988, forward strand.
GCATTTTAGGAAGCCTGCCTGTCTACTATAGACTTAAAGGAGGCTTTTCTCCAGGTTCCTTTGGCTAAGGGCAGTCGTAAGTTTACTGCTTTCAGTGTTCCCGGCAGGGGTATGTTCCTATTTACTCGTCTACCCTTCGGTCTCGTTAGCAGCCCTGCCACTTTGGCACGTTTGATGGACCAGGTGTTAGGACGAAGAAAACTGGAGCCGTACGTCTTCGTTTACCTCGATGATATCATCGTGGTAAGCGAAACGTTCGAGCATCACCTACAATTACTCAAAGAGGTGGCCAAATGTCTAGCCAAAGCCAATCTGACGATAAACCTGGCTAAATCCCGTTTTAGGGTTCCAGAGTTAAAATTTCTTGGCTATTTGTTGAATCAGGAAGGTCTAAAAGTCAATCCTGACAAAATTTAGCCGATACTCGATTACGAGCGGCCGGTGACGGTTACTAAACTGCGCCGACTCCTTGGAATGTGCGGTTACTACCGGCGTTTCATTGATCGGTTTAGTGAGGTAACCGCACCTTTGACCGACCTCTTGAAAACAAAGGCCAAGAATATTAGCTGGAACTCCGAAGCAGAACTCGCGTTCCTGAAGGTAAAGGAACTTTTAGTCACCCCTCCAGTGCTTGTCCCGCCAGATTTTTCAAAGAAATTCATTTTGCAGACAGATATCAGCGACACTGCTGTCGCGGCTGTTTTGGTGCAAGAACATCCAGAGGGGGAAAAAGTGGTAGCTTATTTTTCACATAAGCTAACCACTCCCCAACGGAATTACCACGCTACCGGAAAGGAAGGTCTGGCGGTGATTATGGCGGTTGAACATTTTCGAGGTTACTTGGAAGGTTATCATTTTCGACTTGTCACTGATTCATCAGCCATTACCTGGATACTGAAGACCAAATGGAAAACCAGTTCGCACCTGAGTCGGTGGAGTTTGGAACTACAACTCTACGACTTGTCCATTGAGCACCGGAGAGGTAAGGACAATGTCGTTCCGGATGCCTTATCCCGTGCTGTAGCAGCCATTTCGGCATTGTCCACTTCAGACTGGTATTGTTCCATGAAGTCTAAAGTTTCAGATAATCCTGATGATTATCCTGACTTTAAAGTTGAAAATGGTAAACTTTTCAAATACGTGGCCTCGAAAAGTGTACCATTCGACTCTCGGTTTAGTTGGAAATTGGTCCCAACCCCCGAGTGTCGAAAAAAAATCGTGCAGCGTACTCACGATGAATTGCTTCATGTGGGATACGATAAAACGATTCACGAGGTTCAAAAACGCTATGATTTGAGATGATTTCGGTGGACTACATAGGCCCACTTCCTCGAGGCAAACGGGGCAATCAACACTTGCTAGTCGTCCTCGACGTCTTCAGCAAGTACGTAATGTTGGCCCCCGTTCGCAAAATTTGCAGCGCCTCACTTTGTGCGACCCTTCGCGAACAATGGTTCAACCGCCATGGAAGTCCGGAAATCCTGTTGAGCGATAATGGTTCGACGTTCATCTCCAAAGAATTCAGCCGGTTCCTAAAAGAAACAAATGTTACACATTGGCTGAATTCGAGATATCATTCGCAGGCTAACCCGGTAGAACGAACGAATCGTTCTATAAATACGGCAATACGCGCGTACGCCCGCACGGACCAGCGCAACTGGGATGCCCGCATTTCTGTTGTGGAATGCATCTTAAATACCACGGTTCATTCTTCTACCGGGTTTAGTCCTCATTTCGTCGTCCATGGTCGCGAAATGGCATCTGGGGATGACTACTCCAGGATTTCCGGGGAGGGTGATCTGAAATCAAGACAGGACCAATTAGAGACAATCCGGGGTATTGTGGTTAAAAATCTTAGTAAGGCCTCAGAGGGTGCTCGACAGCAATACAACGGGCGACATCGCAAATTTGCGAACCCATTCGCAGTCGTTCAAATTGTTTACCGACAAAACATGAAGTTGTCGAACGCTCTCGAGCCTTATAACGCTAAAATTGGACCACAATACTTTCCGGCGAAAGTTCTCGCCAAGAAGGGGTCTTCGTCCTACGAGCTGGTTGATCCTACCGGGAAAAATCTTGGTGTCTGGCCAGCAAATCTTCTCAAACCAGCATAAACTGGTACAATTTTATACCAGCGGCCTGCCTTTAAACGGATTGTTCATTTGGGAACATTTCAAAGGCGACCGCCGGATTACATTTGGGACTGTCGGTCCATTTATGCGTTGCGCTACCTTCTTCTAGTGAATAGTAAAAAGGGAGACTTACACTGCTGTTAGAAGGTTCTTCATTACCTTCGTTAACGTTTTGCGTGCTTCGCACTAGTGGCGGAGTAATAAATCGTTCCGCTGAAGTTTTGCTTTCTGTTCCAAAATCAGTCGTGACGGTGTAAAGTTTAATTATTGCCAGAATAGAATTCCGCGCCTTTTGGAAAAACACCCACGCACTGGCACTTGGAAACAGAAGGCAAACAACCGAAAACATATCACTTCGCCTTGTTCGGTGCCATTGACTTAGTTTTCACCCCTCTTCAGCGGGGAATTTTTACAAATTTTTGCCTTGTTTGGGCGTTTCTTCTTTGCACAAAACACTTTTCCCCTTTTATATGGGGATAAACACGCACGCGCAACGTATTTTCGCCGCGAGAAACCGTCGCGAAAACCAAAAAAATCGCGAAAACCGGAATGTGAACGGCGAGTTTCCATTCCGGTTTGTTTACATAAAATATTCATTGATCATTCCGTATAGGAATGACGTCATCGCCGGTTGACGTCTCCAAACGATGCCGTGCTGCCAGAAACGATAAGATGGATTCGGATTAGAAACTGATCGTTTGCGGTAAGGCAATGTAATGTATGTACGGTGCGGCCGAATGTGGATATGTATGAATGCGCGTCATCGGAATCGAATGTTGTGTATTCGGAGTCTTGCATAATACTGGGGTTTCAGATTTTAACCACCAGGGTGATAAAATTGAATTCCTTAGGGAATATTTCTATTATTTACCACATTATGCGAGAGACATTCTCTGGTCCCTCTCAAACGACTCAGTATGGGAGATGCTTTTGAGATGAACAGGGACAGAAAGACATGGTCCAGAATGTTGACAATGACGTGGGATGGGTGCCAGAAGGAGTGCGTGAAAGTGTGATTGGATATGCATGAGTGAACGAATAAAAGTTGACGTGGTTGAGTGAGATACAATGTTCTAGAATTAATTCAAAAGGTGAATCGAATTGCAAATGGCGATTGGAATGAAAGGGTATGTATGAGAGAGGGAATAGAAGGAGTGGATCGGAAAATAACTCTAGCTCAGGTATCGAGTGTTGGCACCGTAAGAACACGAAAGTTGGACAGTCGATAAAAAACCGACAACCGTTCCCCTGCAAGTCAGAACCGTACAAAATTAGTACTGGGACTTGCAGTATTTTGGAAAGATGAGTTGTCTTGAAGAATGGATTAGAATTGGATTTCAAGTTCAGGCCTTGAATGGGTCAGATGATAGCTGACTGGGTCAGATGATAGCTGACTGCTTCTCGCTTTGCGAATGCTTTCAGCACTTCACACCAAGACCAAACAATTTCAACGATTCGGAACTCCGGTCGATTAGATTTGGAATTGTTTGCTTGTAAAATACGGAAGGAATAATAAGGATAGCAGATTTTGTACATATTTATTTATTTATTTGTTTATTTAGGGGAAAGTGATCTAATGCGGACCTGTTCTGATTAAGAAAAACTAAAATAATTTGACATGAGATTAATTTTATTTATTCAGATTCATGTCTTATTTTGGTTGCTGGTTGTTTCGGTGGCCTACCAACAGGCCTCTTAATCTTGCGTGGGCGGCCAACGGGCCTCTTGGCAGTGCCTTTACTTTGAGCAGGTCGGCCAACGGGCCTCTTAGCAATGGTTGGATACTTTGGTGATCGGCCAACGGGCCTCTTAGCAATGGCTAGTGACTTTGGAGGTCGGCCAACAGGCCTTTTTAGTATAACGACTGGAGGCTTGCGGGGTCGGCCAACGGGCCTCTTATCCGCTGCAGCCTGTGATTTGCGGGGTCTTCCAGGTGGTCTCTTTATCACCACTATCGTTGGTCTTGGTGGTGCACTAACGAGGCGATGAAACTGCACAGTTGCTTTACGTGGTCGGCCTACTCGCCGTTGAGTGGGTCGGGCTACTTCCTTCGCTTGTATGTTTTGTTCCTTTGAAGAGAATGAATCATTTAGTGTCAAACAGAGCTTCGTGAGAAATAAAAACATACCATCAGAGCGATTTCAGCGGGGTCCGTCAGTATAGCAGCTCGTCCAGGTTTTCGTCCTCGTCTGCCTGTAGCACGCGGTGGTGCCCGCGGGATTGGTCTGATTCTTCAAAGAGTGTCCAGCAGTGATCCTGGTATTATTTCGTCAACCAAGGAAGGTCCTGTCACTGATGATGGAGCATAATCCAATGCAGTGAATACATCCGGGTTGAAGGGCCAAATACCTGATGCCCGGAACCCGGCCTCGATGTTTCGCTCCGTGGCACTCCGTTCGAGAGCGCTGTCGATGATAGCCGGAAGGTCAAAAATAGACATCGGCTTTCCGGGATGCCTGTATGTCCATTCGTCGCACAGCACATTCATTGCGTGCTTGAACGGCGAAAACACACTCACGTCCAAGGGTTGTAAGCGGTGAGAGCAATGGGGTGGTATTGTAAGTAGGTGAATGCCATTATCCCTGCAAAACTCGATTGCAGGTAGACTTCTGTGTGAACCGTGGTTGTCCACAATCAACAAAAGCGGATTTTCTTTGGACACTCGCGTAAATGCTTTAAAGTGTC
>NC_073695.1:154796804-154806804 GCF_029784165.1 Wyeomyia smithii
ATGCACGCGTGCGTGACCACCGATAGGTGTGTGATAGCATGAATTAGTTCTGGACCGGCAGCGGGAGCTTGCCTAGGGAGTGGTGGGGTTTCGGGCATTGGGCAGTCGATTCCCCGTAAAAGCCACGGCCACCCGTAAACAGCTTCGACGGAGCGAGTAGTGCCGCTCCCATAATCCAAATGCACTAACCTGCCTATTGGGGCTGATACCAGTAAGGTCCCAATTATGGTGTACTGGTCGCTGTGTTTTTAGGTTTTTGAGAGGGAATACGATTTTATACCACGACGTCGGGCTGGCACCTGCACCGAGCTCCCTTAGTAAAGTCGTGTGACAACGGCTTGAAACGGCGAGGTGGCATACGGCTGCAGGGGTCTCCGTCCCGTAAAACCTGGCAGGCCTTCCAGTACGTTCCGCGGTCATTGCCTGATGGGAATCAGGCAGGAGTGGGATCAGATGCCCTTTCCTGACTTACGCCGGTCGGGAGGCGTCATAGTTGCTCATGAGGGGCTATGGCGACCTTCACTAGCCATGACCTCACTGCTCCGGCATAGGCCACCATGGGACCATATAGGCGACCACTCCACCATGACCAAGGATAGCGGCTGGAAGGGGGACCCTTTTAACCAAAATGTTTACCATTAAAATCAACGAAAAGGCGAAGGTTGTGGATGGGGCGGACGGGTTAGTAAACCCGTTTGCCAGGCGGGGCATCGCCCGGTCTCCACCGAGACTGGCCGATGCCGGTAAAGGCGGCGCACAGGTTGGTACACCTTTTGCGACACCGACAGGGGAGTTCCGAGTTGGGGCAAAGGCGGGCACGCCTAAGCCAGCACCAACCGGAACGGCGAAGACTGGTGGCAAGGTGGAAACACCTAAAACCGCCAAGGAGCGGGAACAGATATCTGGGGCTATGCTTCTCTCTGCGGTAGAAAGCCACATGAATAAGTTCCCAAGCGTGGAGGCGGTGTCCGTACAACTTGATGAAATACTCAAGTTCACGGACGAACGTAGCAGTGGTGGGGTTTCGGGCATTGGGCAGTCGATTCCCCGTAAAAGCCACGGCCACCCGTAAACAGCTTCGACGGAGCGAGTAGTGCCGCTCCCATAATCCAAATGCACTAACCTGCCTATTGGGGCTGATACCAGTAAGGTCCCAATTATGGTGTACTGGTCGCTGTGTTTTTAGGTTTTTGAGAGGGAATACGATTTTATACCACGACGTCGGGCTGGCACCTGCACCGAGCTCCCTTAGTAAAGTCGTGTGACAACGGCTTGAAACGGCGAGGTGGCATGCGGCTGCAGGGGTCTCCGTCCCGTAAAACCTGGCAGGCCTTCCAGTACGTTCCGCGGTCATTGCCTGATGGGAATCAGGCAGGAGTGGGATCAGATGCCCTTTCCTGACTTACGCCGGTCGGGAGGCGTCATAGTTGCTCATGAGGGGCTATGGCGACCTTCACTAGCCATGACCTCACTGCTCCGGCATAGGCCACCATGGGACCATATAGGCGACCACTCCACCATGACCAAGGATAGCGGCTGGAAGGGGGACCCTTTTAACCAAAATGTTTACCATTAAAATCAACGAAAAGGCGAAGGTTGTGGATGGGGCGGACGGGTTAGTAAACCCGTTTGCCAGGCGGGGCATCGCCCTGTCTCCACCGAGACTGGCCGATGCCGGTAAAGGCGGCGCACAGGTTGGTACACCTTTTGCGACACCGACAGGGGAGTTCCGAGTTGGGGCAAAGGCGGGCACGCCTAAGCCAGCACCAACCGGAACGGCGAAGACTGGTGGCAAGGTGGAAACACCTAAAACCGCCAAGGAGCGGGAACAGATATCTGGGGCTATGCTACTCTCTGCGGTAGAAAGCCACATGAATAAGTTCCCAAGCGTGGAGGCGGTGTCCGTACAACTTGATGAAATACTCAAGTTCACGGACGAACGTAGCAACATTTCAAAAGACCTGAAACAATGTCTTCTGTTGTTACGTATGAACGTTTGCAGCGCGAAGTCCGAGCTTTCGCAAGCCCTTAAACGGGCTAACGATGCCGAAAGCAAGGCACTTGCGCTAGAGGCGAGGCTCAACCAGCCTAAAAAAGGGAGTGCTGCAGCTGTGTCTAAATACACACAAACAGCTGCAGCATCGTTTGCCGAAGTCTGTTCAACCGAACCGACTGGCAAACGTGCGAGGGGCTCTCCGGGGGAAACGGTCCCCAGGACGCAATGAAGGCGGTTGTTCGGTGACAGCCATGAAGCTGGCTCGTCGGTCCAGCCGAGCAAAGAACCAGCAAACGGCGAACCGGCAAATGGCGTAGCCACGGATTGGACCACCGTGGTGAATAAGAAGCGGCAGAAGCGGGAACGACGCGCGAAGCGCGGCGACCGCAATAAGAAGCCGCAAGGGGCGAGTAGGTGGAGCAAGGGTGACGCCCTCATTTTCAAGACCGATGCGTCTAAGTACGCCGAAGTCTTGAAGGCCATGAGAGGCGAACCCAAGCTCAAAGACCTCGGCACGGACGTCAGGACAATTCGTCGGTCACGCACCGGCGAGATGATCCTCGAACTCCGCAAAGAGGCGAAGGGCAAGGGCTGTGCCTATAAAAAGACGGCCCAGGAAGTGCTAGGCGAGGAGGTTAAAATCCGAGCCCTCACTCCTGAAGTGACTCTCCAGCTTAAAAACCTGGACGAGATCACCGAAGGGTGTGACATAGCACAAGCCGAAACGTTCGCGCAGATGGTCGATCAAGCAACCGTGGAACTGACGGGCCTACGGCCGTTGGTGGTTGCGGGTGACTTCAACGCTTGGGCTGTCGAGTGGGGGAGTCGCTGTACAAACCAGAGGGGCCAGGTCTTGTTGGAAGCTTTGGCAAAGCTCAACTTAGACTTGGCTAACGTTGGTACAAAATGCACCTACAGTAGAAACGGTGCCGAATCGATTATCAATGTGACGTTCTGCAGCCCGGGACTGATCACGAACTGGAGGGTAGACGACAGCTACACGAATAGCGATCACCAATCGATCCGCTACGAGGTAGGCGTGCGGAAGCAAGCAGCGAGTAGGGCCAATATTCCATCCTTCTACGGCTGGAAAACATTGCATTTCGATGCAGATGTTTTTGGGCAGGCAATTAGATGGAAGCACGAAGGGGGTGAACTGCTCCCGGATGTGGACCATCTAAATTCGATGCTGTCATGGGCGTGCGACGCCACGATGCCTAGGTCTCGTCCGCCTAGAGAGGGTAGGCCACCGACATACTGGTGGAGCGATACTATAGCAGGCCTGCGCAATGCATGCCTCCGTGCAAGACGGAGGATGCAGCGCGCACGTTCCGACGAGCAAAGAGCGGAACGCGGTCTCGCATTCAGATCCGCTAAGGCAACGCTTAAGAGCGCAATCAGAGCCAGCAAACGAGCCTGTTTCGAACGACTCTGCGCCAGTGCCAATTCGAACCCGTGGGGTGACGCCTACAGGATCGTTATGACCAAGACTAGAGGTGCGCTAGCCCCGGCCGAACAATCACCAGCGATGCTAGAAACGATCATTCAGGGCCTTTTCCCAAGCCACGAACCAAGTCCCTGGCCTCCGGCTGACGAGTCACCACCTACCGTGAGTGACGGCAGCCGTGCAGAGGCTGACGATGCGGTAAGGGTGACGGAAGATGAATTGATCGAGATCGCAAACTCCCTGAAGGTAGGCAAGGCTCCGGGACCAGACGGAATCCCGAACTTGGCCATCAAGACGGCCATCAAAGAAGCCCCCGGGTTGTTTAGGGCGGTCATGCAGAAATGCCTTGACGACTGCCTCTTCCCGGACGTGTGGAAGCGCCAGAGGCTGGTGCTGTTGCCGAAGGTTGGGAAACCACCAGGTGACCCATCGGCATACAGACCAATCTGCCTACTGGACACGGTGGGCAAGGTGCTTGAGAGGGTAATCCTCAATAGACTGGTGAAATATACAGAAAGTGAAAACGGTCTATCAAGCAACCAGTTCGGTTTTCGAAAAGGTAGGTCCACGGTGGATGCAATTCTCTCCGTCACCAGAACGGCTGAGGTTGCAATCCAACGCAAGAGGAGGGGCATTCGTTACTGCGCGATCGTCACGCTTGACGTGAAGAACGCGTTTAACAGTGCCAGCTGGGACTCCATAGCCTTAGCGCTACAGAGTCTCAGAGTGCCGACGTCGCTGTACGAAATTCTAGGCAACTACTTTCAGAATCGAGTGCTAGTGTATAACACAAACGAGGGTCAGAAAAGCGTTCCGGTTACCGCAGGTGTACCGCAAGGTTCCATCCTGGGTCCGGTACTGTGGAACGCTATGTATGACGGCGTGTTAAAACTAACACTCCCCCCAGGGGTGGTGATCGTGGGCTTCGCCGATGACATAACTCTTGAGGTCTATGGCGAGTCTATTAGAGAGGTAGAGTTAAAGGCCGCGCTATCAATACGCGTAGTGGAAGACTGGATGCACTCCAGGAAACTGGAGCTAGCGCACCATAAGACTGAAGTTATTGTTGTAAATAACAGAAAGTCTGAGCAGGAGGCATCGATTAGTGCCGGTACATGCACTATCGCCTCAAAACGCTCGTTGAAGCTTCTGGGGGTTATGATCGACGACAAGCTCACGTTCGGGAGCAACGTCGATTATACCTGCAAGAAAGCTTCCATGGCTGTGGCAGCGCTGTCACGCATGATGGCAAACAGCTCAGCGGTTCGTAGCAGCAGGCGCAAAGTCCTTGCTAGCGTGACCACGTCCATACTCAGGTATGGAGGACCAGTGTGGTCCAAGGTATTGAGTACCTCGTGCCATCGCGGCAAACTCGAGAGTACGTACAGGCTAATGTGCCTAAGGGTCGCGTGCGCATACCGAACAGTGTCGTACGAGGCGGTTTGCGTCCTGGCTGGCATGATGCCCATCAGCATCATCGTCAAAGAGGATGTAGAATGCTTCGACCAACGTGACACGAGGAGTATTCGCAACACCATACGGTCATCCTCAATGGCCAGGTGGCAGCGGGAGTGGTCCAACACTACAAAAGGTAGATGGACACACCGACTCATTCCAGAGTTAGCAGGCTGGATTAATAGGCACCATGGGGAAGTAACCTTCCATCTGACACAGATCCTGTCAGGCCATGGCTGCTTTAGGCAGTACCTGCATAGGTTCGGGTACGCCGAGTCCCCTATGTGCCCCGCTTGTACGGGTGCGGAAGAAAGCGCAGAGCATGTGTTCTTCACATGTCCGCGCTTCGAGCGGGTACGGTACGAAATGCTGGCAATAAGTGGATTACCACGCCAGAGAATATAGTGCGTAGGATGTGCGAAAATAGGGAAATCTGGGATGCGGTCATCACGGCAGCATCACAGATCGTTAGTATTTTGCAGGGCACCAATCGACGGGAAACCATTGACGTGCCCCAGTTAGTTAACGGTTAACTAACTGGCCTGTATAGGCTGCTCTGCTACCCATAGAGGTAAGTGCGAAAAGCACGACGGGCCCTCTCCCTGAAGTAATGCCTAACGGCGGTCCCGGGGAGACAAAGGGCTTTAGCTGTTCAGCTTAGGTTGCTCAGCATGGGTAAAAGCAGACTACCCTTGCTTGGAGGTTGCAGTGGTTGATTTCCGACGTGCGTGTTTATGCGTGTTCAGCGTGTATATGCGCACGTCGTTGAATCGTGTGCGCCTGCGTGCGTAGATAGCTACATCCATGTACTTGAAACACGCTACAGCACGACGGAGTGTGAAGGCATTATGTGCCGTTACATGAGTGTGGTGTGGTCGGCAAAAGACGCCTGCTGTGCAGCATCGAAGGTTAGGTGTCATACAAATGTATGGAATCGATTGATTTCCGACGTGCGTGTTTATGCGTGTTCAGCGTGTATATGCGCACGTCGTTGAATCGTGTGCGCTTGCGTGCGTAGATAGCTACATCCATGTACTTGAAACACGTTACAGCACGACGGAGTGTGAAGGCATTATGTGCCGTTACATGAGTGTGGTGTGGTCGGCAAAAGACGCCTGCTGTGCAGCATCGGAAGTTAGGTGTCATACAAATGTATGGAATCGATGAATGCGAATGAACTTAGAGAAGCGGTAAGGCAGAACTTGTAACTGGATAGCGCCCTGTTGTGTGAGTACGCTACCCGAGGCATATACTATCATCCAACCTCTTCCTACAAGGTTTGGTAGGTTAGTGTGATTACCACGTTGGCATCTTATTGCTGCTCTCGTCAGTGTGCGAGCCAGCAGCCGGTCTGTGGTGTATGTCTCGGGTGCGGTGGATGATTATGTCACGTAGCCGGCACGTAGTGTATCATCCCGTATACAGTGCTTGGCATGATCGATCGTCATCATCGCGTGTAGCTGAGAATCCAAACACCCGGACTGTGGTGTATGTCTCGGGTGCGGTGGATGATTATGTCACGTAGCCGGCACGTAGTGTATCATCCCGTATACAGTGCTTGGCATGATCGATCGTCATCATCGCGTGTAGCTGAGAATCCAAACACCCGGACTGTGGTGTATGTCTCGGCTGCGGTGAATGATTATGTCACGTAGCCGGCATGTAGTGTATCATCCCGTATACAGTGCTTGGCATGATCGATCGTCATCATTGCGTGTAGCTGAGAATCCAAACACCCGGACTGTGGTGTATGTCTCGGGTGCGGTGAATGATTATGTCACGTAGCCGGCACGTAGTGTATCATCCCGTATACAGTGCTTGGCATGATCGATCGTCATCATTGCGTGTAGCTGAGAATCCAAACACCCGGACTGTGGTGTGGGTGTGGGGTTACAGCACGACGGAGTGTGAAGGCGTTATGTGCCGTTACATGAGTGTGGTGTGGTCGGCAAAAGACGCCTGCTGTGCAGTATCAGAAGTTAGGTGTCATACAAATGTATGGAATCGATGAATGCGAATGAACTTAGAGAAGCGGAAAGGCAGAACTTGTAACTGGATAGCGCCCTGTTGTGTGAGTACGCTACCCGAGGCATATACTATCATCCAACCTCTTCCTACAAGGTTTGGTAGGTTAGCTTGGCATGCATAGCTAGAAGATTTTCTGGGGGTCCGACTTAGGATACTCTCCCCTTATAACAAACAGCTTCAATTACAACCCACGTAGCGCTTCAAAGCGCATAGAACATGTTGATACATACAGAGCAGGAGAGAACAACTGGCAGCCGTCATGGAAACTGTGTGTTAATGTTTCAAAAGCGACAATTGGGATGACCGATGTTCATAACTTAGTAGTTTCAACATCAGGGGAAAGTGATCTAATGCGGACCTGTTTTGATTAAGAAAAACTAAAATAATTTGACATGAGATTAATTTTATTCATTCAGATTCATGTCTTATTTTGGTTGCTGGTTGTTTCGGTGGCCTACCAACAGGCCTCTTAATCTTGCGTGGGCGGCCAACGGGCCTCTTGGCAGTGCCTTTACTTTGAGCAGGTCGGCCAACGGGCCTCTTAGCAATGGTTGGATACTTTGGTGATCGGCCAACGGGCCTCTTAGCAATGGCTAGTGACTTTGGAGGTCGGCCAACAGGCCTTTTTAGTATAACGACTGGAGGCTTGCGGGGTCGGCCAACGGGCCTCTTATCCGCTGCAGCCTGTGATTTGCGGGGTCTTCCAGGTGGTCTCTTTATCACCACTATCGTTGGTCTTGGTGGTGCACTAACGAGGCGATGAAACTGCACAGTTGCTTTACGTGGTCGGCCTACTCGCCGTTGAGTGGGTCGGGCTACTCCCTTCGCTTGTATGTTTTGTTCCTTTGAAGAGAATGAATCATTTATTGTCAAACAGAGCTTCGTGAAAAATAAAAACATACCATCAGAGCGATTTCAGCGGGGTCCGTCAGTATAGCAGCTCGTCCAGGTTTTCGTCCTCGTCTGTCTGTAGCACGCGGTGGTGCCCGCGGGATTGGTCTGATTCTGCAAAGAGTGTCCAGCAGTGATCCTGGTATTATTTCGTCAACCAAGGAAGGTCCTGTCACTGATGATGGAGCATAATCCAATGCAGTGAATACATCCGGGTTGAAGGGCCAAATACCTGATGCCCGGAACCCGGCCTTGATGTTTCGCTCCGTGGCACTCCGTTCGAGAGCGCTGTCGATGATAGCCGGAAGGTCAAAAATAGACATCGGCTTTCCGGGATGCCTGTATGTCCATTCGTCGCACAGCACATTCATTGCGTGCTTGAACGGCGAAAACACACTCACGTCCAAGGGTTGTAAGCGGTGAGAGCAATGGGGTGGTATTGTAAGTAGGTGAATGCCATTATCCCTGCAAAACTCGATTGCAGGTAGACTTCTGTGTGAACCGTGGTTGTCCACAATCAACAAAAGCGGGTTTTCTTTGGACACTCGCGTAAATGCTTTAAAGTGTCGGAGAACATCCAGATAAATATCTGCATTCATCCACCCTGTATTGCTCACCGCTCCAGCGCATCCCGTTGGACCCCCATCCAGAAAGTGTGGATGGAAACGTTTTCGAGGAAAAACGAAAAATGGTGGCATTTTATTGCCAGTGGCGGAAACCGCAAGTACCATCGTAACCAACGGGGCCCGATCGGCCGAAGTTACTCGACCAACACGTTTGACTCCACGGCGACTGGCAACTCGTTGAGGTTTCTGAACTGTTGTCACTCCAGTCTCGTCCAGATTCCAGATGGAATTTGGTTTGAACGTTATATTCTCGGCTACTGTGCGTAGAAGATCGAAAAACTTGCCCACATTTGTGGGATTAAAAGCAGAGACTCTGGCTATGCTGGTCGCCTCGGGTGAACGCATCGACAGGTTCGGCCTTCGGCGCAGAAAGTTTCGAAACCAAACAGGGCCTGCCTTTGCGTTCGCGATCCAATTGTCGGGAACCGGAATCCCCAGCTGGTTCGCGAATTGTGGTGCAAGCACACGAATGTCTCTGGATGTTAGACCGAAGAACTTGTCCGAGCATAGCAAGCAATACTTTTCGAATGCCCGTTCTGGTTCCTCGGGGAACAACGGTGGTCTTCCGCGCTTACAAATTTGCACATCCTCCATCGATATCGTAGGATGTAGCGGGTCCGCTTGCACCATCAGGCCAGCGTTTAACCGCTTGTGGCGAAGCAAGGTGGTACGGGGTATACCATACTCTCCAGCAGCTGCCCGTAACGACTTGCCAAACTTAATGGCAATAATCGCCAACTTGATCGCCTGCTCCCGTTCACCACGTTTCACTGCCGCGTTACTCATATCGAACAGTTTGTATATCCAATCGAATCAAAAGCAAAAGCAAAAAACGTAATCGTATCACAAGTATAAAAATTGTACTGAAACAGTTCTTGCCATGAGCTCGCATTTATACCCAGCCGATCTATCCAGCAGCTGAACAATGTCTTTTGTTGTTTATCAGTAACGAAAGGTGTCTTTTATTCTCTATTACTGACGAAAGATGTCTTTTGTTTTCTATTACTGACGAAAGATGTCTTTTGTTCTCGATTGCTATCGATTGCTACACGCGATGATGCCGGCTACGTGACATTATCATTCACCGCACCCGAGACATACACCACAGTCCGGGTGTTTGGATTCTCAGCTACACGCGATGATGACGATCGATCATGCCAAGCACTGTATACGGGATGATACACTACGTGCCGGCTACGTGACATAATCATTCACCGCACTCGGAACATACACCACAGTCCGGGTGTTTGGATTCTCAGCTACACGCAATGATGACGATCGATCATGCCAAGCACTGTATACGGGATGATACACTACGTGCCGGCTACGTGACATAATCATTCACCGCACCCGAGACATACACCACAGTCCGGGTGTTTGGATTCTCAGCTACACGCGATGATGACGATCGATCATGCCAAGCACTGTATACGGGATGATACACTACGTGCTGGCTACGTGACATAATCATCCACCGCACCCGAGACATACACCACAGACCGGCTGCTGGCTCGCACACTGATGCACGGTAGGATGACGGTCGACCATGCGATGCCG
>NC_073695.1:154811804-154814304 GCF_029784165.1 Wyeomyia smithii
TTCCGTACCAACCTCAGACTCTGACACCCTCCTATAGATACGAAAATGTATAATAATAACAAAATTCGACACACGTTTTGCACCCTCATACTGCGCCCACAGACCGAACCGTAGTGTACAGACCGGCTAGCACGGCATCGCATGGTCGACCGTCATCCTACCGTGCATCAGTGTGCGAGCCAGCAGCCGGTCTGTGGTGTATGTCTCGGGTGCGGTGGATGATTATGTCACGTAGCCGGCACGTAGTGTATCATCCCGTATACAGTGCTTGGCATGATCGATCGTCATCATCGCGTGTAGCTGAGAATCCAAACACCCGGACTGTGGTGTATGTCTCGGGTGCGGTGAATGATTATGTCACGTAGCCGGCACGTAGTGTATCATCCCGTATACAGTGCTTGGCATGATCGATCGTCATCATTGCGTGTAGCTGAGAATCCAAACACCCGGACTGTGGTGTATGTTCCGAGTGCGGTGAATGATTATGTCACGTAGCCGGCACGTAGTGTATCATCCCGTATACAGTGCTTGGCATGATCGATCGTCATCATCGCGTGTAGCTGAGAATCCAAACACCCGGACTGTGGTGTATGTCTCGGGTGCGGTGAATGATAATGTCACGTAGCCGGCACGTAATGTATCATCCTTTATACGGTGCTTGGCATGATCGATCGTCATCATCGCGTGTAGCAATCGATAGCAATCGATAGCAATCGAGAACAAAAGACATCTTTCGTCAGTAATAGAAAACAAAAGACATCTTTCGTCAGTAATAGAGAATAAAAGACACCTTTCGTTACTGATAAACAACAAAAGACATTGTTCAGCTGCTGGATAGATTGGCTGGGTATAAATGCGAGCTCATGGCAAGAACCGTTTCAGTACAATTTTTATACTTGTGATACGATTACGTTTTTTGCTTTTGCTTTTGATTCGATTGGATATACAAACTGTTCGATATGAGTAACGCGGCAGTGAAACGTGGTGAACGGGAGCAGGCGATCAAGTTGGCGATTATTGCCATTAAGTTTGGCAAGTCGTTACGGGCAGCTGCTGGAGAGTATGGTATACCCCGTACCACCTTGCTTCGCCACAAGCGGTTAAACGCTGGCCTGATGGTGCAAGCGGACCCGCTACATCCTACGATATCGATGGAGGATGTGCAAATTTGTAAGCGCGGAAGACCACCGTTGTTCCCCGAGGAACCAGAACGGGCATTCGAAAAGTATTGCTTGCTATGCTCGGACAAGTTCTTCGGTCTAACATCCAGAGACATTCGTGTGCTTGCACCACAATTCGCGAACCAGCTGGGGATTCCGGTTCCCGACAATTGGATCGCGAACGCAAAGGCAGGCCCTGTTTGGTTTCGGAACTTTCTGCGCCGAAGGCCGAACCTGTCGATGCGTTCACCCGAGGCGACCAGCATAGCCAGAGTCTCTGCTTTTAATCCCACAAATGTGGGCAAGTTTTTCGATCTTCTACGCACAGTAGCCGAGAATATAACGTTCAAACCAAATTCCATCTGGAATCTGGACGAGACTGGAGTGACAACAGTTCAGAAACCTCAACGAGTTGCCAGTCGCCGTGGAGTCAAACGTGTTGGTCGAGTAACTTCGGCCGATCGGGCCCCGTTGGTTACGATGGTACTTGCGGTTTCCGCCACTGGCAATAAAATGCCACCATTTTTCGTTTTTCCTCGAAAACGTTTCCATCCACACTTTCTGGATGGGGGTCCAACGGGATGCGCTGGAGCGGTGAGCAATACAGGGTGGATGAATGCAGATATTTATCTGGATGTTCTCCGACACTTTAAAGCATTTACGCGAGTGTCCAAAGAAAACCCGCTTTTGTTGATTGTGGACAACCACGGTTCACACAGAAGTCTACCTGCAATCGAGTTTTGCAGGGATAATGGCATTCACCTACTTACAATACCACCCCATTGCTCTCACCGCTTACAACCCTTGGACGTGAGTGTGTTTTCGCCGTTCAAGCACGCAATGAATGTGCTGTGCGACGAATGGACATACAGGCATCCCGGAAAGCCGATGTCTATTTTTGACCTTCCGGCTATCATCGACAGCGCTCTCGAACGGAGTGCCACGGAGCGAAACATCAAGGCCGGGTTCCGGGCATCAGGTATTTGGCCCTTCAACCCGGATGTATTCACTGCATTGGATTATTCACCATCATCAGTGACAGGACCTTCCTTGGTTGACGAAATAATACCAGAATCACTGCTGGACACTCTTTGCAGAATCAGACCAATCCCGCGGGCACCACCGCGTGCTACAGGCAGACGAGGACGAAAACCTGGACGAGCTGCTATACTGACGGACCCCGCTGAAATCGCTCTGATGGTATGTTTTTATTTCTCACGAAGCTCTGTTTGACACTAAATGATTCATTCTCTTCAAAGGAACAAAACATACAAGCGAAGGGAGTAGCCCGACCCACTCAACGGCGAGTAGGCCGACCACGTAAAGCAACTGTGCAGTTT
>NC_073695.1:154819304-154821804 GCF_029784165.1 Wyeomyia smithii
GGAGTGTAAGCGAGCGATATGGTTGATTGACTACCTGCCAGCCAGCCAGCAACGCCCCACACACACATCACACCTAGCACCGTCTTCGCTCTGTGTATGCCCACCCAACAGAGATAGATGCAGCAGGTCGCATGCCATTCTACCTGTGTATGCACACACTGTGTCAGTGAAAAGTACTTTTCCGTACCAACCTCAGACTCTGACACCCTCCTATAGATACGAAAATGTATAATAATAACAAAATTCGACACACGTTTTGCACCCTCATACTGCGCCCACAGACCGAACCGTAGTGTACAGACCGGCTAGCACGGCATCGCATGGTCGACCGTCATCCTACCGTGCATCAGTGTGCGAGCCAGCAGCCGGTCTGTGGTGTATGTCTCGGGTGCGGTGGATGATTATGTCACGTAGCCGGCACGTAGTGTATCATCCCGTATACAGTGCTTGGCATGATCGATCGTCATCATCGCGTGTAGCTGAGAATCCAAACACCCGGACTGTGGTGTATGTCTCGGGTGCGGTGAATGATTATGTCACGTAGCCGGCACGTAGTGTATCATCCCGTATACAGTGCTTGGCATGATCGATCGTCATCATTGCGTGTAGCTGAGAATCCAAACACCCGGACTGTGGTGTATGTTCCGAGTGCGGTGAATGATTATGTCACGTAGCCGGCACGTAGTGTATCATCCCGTATACAGTGCTTGGCATGATCGATCGTCATCATCGCGTGTAGCTGAGAATCCAAACACCCGGACTGTGGTGTATGTCTCGGGTGCGGTGAATGATAATGTCACGTAGCCGGCACGTAATGTATCATCCTTTATACGGTGCTTGGCATGATCGATCGTCATCATCGCGTGTAGCAATCGATAGCAATCGATAGCAATCGAGAACAAAAGACATCTTTCGTCAGTAATAGAAAACAAAAGACATCTTTCGTCAGTAATAGAGAATAAAAGACACCTTTCGTTACTGATAAACAACAAAAGACATTGTTCAGCTGCTGGATAGATTGGCTGGGTATAAATGCGAGCTCATGGCAAGAACCGTTTCAGTACAATTTTTATACTTGTGATACGATTACGTTTTTTGCTTTTGCTTTTGATTCGATTGGATATACAAACTGTTCGATATGAGTAACGCGGCAGTGAAACGTGGTGAACGGGAGCAGGCGATCAAGTTGGCGATTATTGCCATTAAGTTTGGCAAGTCGTTACGGGCAGCTGCTGGAGAGTATGGTATACCCCGTACCACCTTGCTTCGCCACAAGCGGTTAAACGCTGGCCTGATGGTGCAAGCGGACCCGCTACATCCTACGATATCGATGGAGGATGTGCAAATTTGTAAGCGCGGAAGACCACCGTTGTTCCCCGAGGAACCAGAACGGGCATTCGAAAAGTATTGCTTGCTATGCTCGGACAAGTTCTTCGGTCTAACATCCAGAGACATTCGTGTGCTTGCACCACAATTCGCGAACCAGCTGGGGATTCCGGTTCCCGACAATTGGATCGCGAACGCAAAGGCAGGCCCTGTTTGGTTTCGGAACTTTCTGCGCCGAAGGCCGAACCTGTCGATGCGTTCACCCGAGGCGACCAGCATAGCCAGAGTCTCTGCTTTTAATCCCACAAATGTGGGCAAGTTTTTCGATCTTCTACGCACAGTAGCCGAGAATATAACGTTCAAACCAAATTCCATCTGGAATCTGGACGAGACTGGAGTGACAACAGTTCAGAAACCTCAACGAGTTGCCAGTCGCCGTGGAGTCAAACGTGTTGGTCGAGTAACTTCGGCCGATCGGGCCCCGTTGGTTACGATGGTACTTGCGGTTTCCGCCACTGGCAATAAAATGCCACCATTTTTCGTTTTTCCTCGAAAACGTTTCCATCCACACTTTCTGGATGGGGGTCCAACGGGATGCGCTGGAGCGGTGAGCAATACAGGGTGGATGAATGCAGATATTTATCTGGATGTTCTCCGACACTTTAAAGCATTTACGCGAGTGTCCAAAGAAAACCCGCTTTTGTTGATTGTGGACAACCACGGTTCACACAGAAGTCTACCTGCAATCGAGTTTTGCAGGGATAATGGCATTCACCTACTTACAATACCACCCCATTGCTCTCACCGCTTACAACCCTTGGACGTGAGTGTGTTTTCGCCGTTCAAGCACGCAATGAATGTGCTGTGCGACGAATGGACATACAGGCATCCCGGAAAGCCGATGTCTATTTTTGACCTTCCGGCTATCATCGACAGCGCTCTCGAACGGAGTGCCACGGAGCGAAACATCAAGGCCGGGTTCCGGGCATCAGGTATTTGGCCCTTCAACCCGGATGTATTCACTGCATTGGATTATTCACCATCATCAGTGACAGGACCTTCCTTGGTTGACGAAATAATACCAGAATCACTGCTGGACACTCTTTGCAGAATCAGACCAATCCCGCGGGCACCACCGCGTGCTACAGGCAGACGAGGACGAAAACCTGGACGA
>NC_073695.1:154826804-154874275 GCF_029784165.1 Wyeomyia smithii
CGGCATTCTCGGGTCATAATACATGCTACTGCCGCTACATTCGTAACGTGGTAGCCGTATAACATTCATGCTTCTCCCTCTTCGCGCGCACTTGTGAGACCACAACACACCGGTGAACTGCGGCTGCCACTCACAGACAACACGCTACTAGCGGCAGAGCGGGTAAGGGGAGTGTAAGCGAGCGATATGGTTGATTGACTACCTGCCAGCCAGCCAGCAACGCCCCACACACACATCACACCTAGCACCGTCTCCGCTCTGTGTATGCCCACCCAACAGAGATAGATGCAGCAGGTCGCATGCCATCCTACCTGTGTATGCACACACTGTGTCAGTGAGAAGTACTTTTCCGTACCAACCTCAGACTCTGACACCCTCCTATAGATACGAAAATGTATAATAATAACAAAATTCGACACACGTTTTGCACCCTCATACTGCGCCCACAGACCGAACCGTAGTGTACGGACCGGCTAGCACGGCATCGCATGGTCGACCGTCATCCTACCGTGCATCAGTGTGCGAGCCAGCAGCCGGTCTGTGGTGTATGTCTCGGGTGCGGTGGATGATTATGTCACGTAGCCGGCACGTAGTGTATCATCCCGTATACAGTGCTTGGCATGATCGATCGTCATCATCGCGTGTAGCTGAGAATCCAAACACCCGGACTGTGGTGTATGTCTCGGGTGCGGTGAATGATTATGTCACGTAGCCGGCACGTAGTGTATCATCCCGTATACAGTGCTTGGCATGATCGATCGTCATCATCGCGTGTAGCTGAGAATCCAAACACCCGGACTGTGGTGTATGTTCCGAGTGCGGTGAATGATTATGTCACGTAGCCGGCACGTAGTGTATCATCCCGTATACAGTGCTTGGCATGATCGATCGTCATCATTTCGTGTAGCTGAGAATCCAAACACAGTGCTTGGCATGATCGATCGTCATCATCGCGTGTAGCTGAGAATCCAAACACCCGGACTGTGGTGTATGTCTCGGGTGCGGTGAATGATAATGTCACGTAGCCGGCACGTGATGTATCATCCCTTATACGGTGCTTGGCATGATCGATCGTCATCATCGCGTGTTGCAATCGATAGCAATCGATAGCAATCGAGAACAAAAGACATCTTTCGTCAGTAATAGAAAACAAAAGACATCTTTCGTCAGTAATAGAGAATAAAAGACACCTTTCGTTACTGATAAACAACAAAAGACATTGTTCAGCTGCTGGATAGATCGGCTGGGTATAAATGCGAGCTCATGGCAAGAACCGTTTCAGTACAATTTTTATACTTGTGATACGATTACGTTTTTTGCTTTTGCTTTTGATTCGATTGGATATACAAACTGTTCGATATGAGTAACGCGGTAGTGAAACGTGGTGAACGGGAGCAGGCGATCAAGTTGGCGATTATTGCCATTAAATTTGGCAAGTCGTTACGGGCAGCTGCTGGAGAGTATGGTATACCCCGTACCACCTTGCTTCACCACAAGAGGTTAAACGCTGGCCTGATGGTGCAAGCGGACCCGCTACATCCTACGATATCGATGGAGGATGTGCAAATTTGTAAGCGCGGAAGACCACCGTTGTTCCCCGAGGAACCAGAACGGGCATTCGAAAAGTATTGCTTACTATGCTCGGACAAGTTCTTCGGTCTAACATCCAGAGACATTCGTGTGCTTGCACCACAATTCGCGAACCAGCTGGGGATTCCGGTTCCCGACAATTGGATCGCGAACGCAAAGGCAGGCCCTGTTTGGTTTCGGAACTTTCTGCGCCGAGGGCCGAACCTGTCGATGCGTTCACCCGAGGCGACCAGCATAGCCAGAGTCTCTGCTTTTCGATCTTCTACGCACAGTAGCCGAGAATATAACGTTCGAACCAAATTCCATCTGGAATCTGGACGAGACTGGAGTGACAACAGTTCAGAAACCTCAACGAGTTGCCAGCCGCCGTGGAGTCAAACGTGTTGGTCGAGTAACTTCGGCCGATCGGGGCCCGTTGGTTACGATGGTACTTGCGGTTTCCGCCACTGGCAATAAAATGCCACCATTTTTCGTTTTTCCTCGAAAACGTTTCCATCCACACTTTCTGGATGGTGGTCCAACGGGATGCGCTGGAGCGGTGAGCAATACAGGGTGGATGAATGCAGATATTTATCTGGATGTTCTCCGACACTTTAAAGCATTTACGCGAGTGTCCAAAGAAAACCCGCTTTTGTTGATTGTGGACAACCACGGTTCACACAGAAGTCTACCTGCAATCGAGTTTTGCAGGGATAATGGCATTCACCTACTTACAATACCACCCCATTGCTCTCACCGCTTACAACCCTTGGACGTGAGTGTGTTTTCGCCGTTCAAGCACGCAATGAATGTGCTGTGCGACGAATGGACATACAGGCATCCCGGAAAGCCGATGTCTATTTTTGACCTTCCGGCTATCATCGACAGCGCTCTCGAACGGAGTGCCACGGAGCGAAACATCAAGGCCGGGTTCCGGGCATCAGGTATTTGGCCCTTCAACCCGGATGTATTCACTGCATTGGATTATGCTCCATCATCAGTGACAGGACCTTCCTTGGTTGACGAAATAATACCAGGATCACTGCTGGACACTCTTTGCAGAATCAGACCAATCCCGCGGGCACCACCGCGTGCTACAGGCAGACGAGGACGAAAACCTGGACGAGCTGCTATACTGACGGACCCCGCTGAAATCGCTCTGATGGTATGTTTTTATTTCTCACGAAGCTCTGTTTGACACTAAATGATTCATTCTCTTCAAAGGAACAAAACATACAAGCGAAGGGAGTAGCCCGACCCACTCAATGGCGAGTAGGCCGACCACGTAAAGCAACTGTGCAGTTTCATCGCCTCGTTAGTGCACCACCAAGACCAACGATAGTGGTGATAAAGAGACCACCTGGAAGATCCCGCAAATCACAGGCTGCAGCGGATAAGAGGCCCGTTGGCCGACCCCGCAAGCCTCCAGTCGTTATACTAAAAAGGCCTGTTGGCCGACCTCCAAAGTCACTAGCCATTGCTAAGAGGCCCGTTGGCCGATCACCAAAGTATCCAACCATTGCTAAGAGGCCCGTTGGCCGACCTGCTCAAAGTAAAGGCACTGCCAAGAGGCCCGTTGGCCGCCCACGCAAGATTAAGAGGCCTGTTGGTAGGCCACCGAAATAACCAGCAACCAAAATAAGACATGAATCTGAATAAATAAAATTAATCTCATGTCAAATTATTTTAGTTTTTCTTAATCAGAACAGGTCCGCATTAGATCACTTTCCCCTATTATTATTATTATTATTATTATTATTATTATTATTATTATTATTATTATTATTATTATTATTATTATTATTATTATTATTATTATTATTATTATTATTATTATTATTATTATTATTATTATTATTATTATTATTATTATTATTATTATTATTATTATTATTATTATTATTATTATTATTATTATTATTATTATTATTATTATTATTATTATTATTATTATTATTATTATTATTATTATTATTATTATTATTATTATTATTATTATTATTATTATTATTATTATTATTATTATTATTATTATTATTATTATTATTATTATTATTATTATTATTATTATTATTATTATTATTATTATTATTATTATTATTATTATTATTATTATTATTATTATTATTATTATTATTATTATTATTATTATTATTATTATTATTATTATTATTATTATTATTATTATTATTATTATTATTATTATTATTATTATTATTATTGTAATGTGAATGCTATCGACTGTGACATGTATCCATTATTGCTTGGATTTTCGGCTCATCAGTCTTTAAGCTGAACTAAAACGAAGTACTGCCTCTTTTCCTTCAACGTTTCGACAATATATTTTGTCTTTATCAAGAAGTCTGCAAAAAAAAAAAAACAAAGCAGGGATGTGTTTTCCCTATTTTGAAACCTTTTCCGAATGTCTGGTACTTACTAAAGCTTTTCGTTTCGTTTTCATTTGTAACTTATATAATACATAATTAACTGTGGTCTGTTTGCGTTTATCACATAAAATGGAACTATTTTAAATAATTTTTGTCATTGAATAATCTAGAAAAACTGGTACTCGGAAAAACTTTATTTATGGTCACAATTGTTTATCTTCTACTAGTGTGTTGTCGAAATTTTATCTAGATCAGATTGTCTGAGTGCGCATGATTGTCAGTTTCATGACGTCTATGAATTTTATGTTGTTTATTATTGTTTTTTACTGTGTTAAACACACCTGCATAAATAGAACTTAACCCGTCTGTATCACTTTTCTTGTTAACTGTATTGTTGTTCGTTGCTATGTGGCATAATTCCAGAATCGGTAGTGCTGTTGTGTTTCTGTGTTGGTCGAGTATTTTAACATTGTTAAGATCAAATGTGTGCTGGGTTCTAATACAGTGGTGCAAGAGTGCTGTCTTATCACTTAGTGTTGCGAGTTGTGGATCTTCTATGTCGGTGCCTGTGTCAACAACTTTCTGCACTGCATTCAAGTTCGATCTGTGTCCGCTAATTCGTGTTTTCAACTTATTTGTAGTCATGCCAATATATTGTGAACTGCAGTCGTTGCATGAAATACTATAAATAACATTGGTGTGGCCGTCTTTTGCTATTTTGTCTTTTGTTTGTGTATAATATTGTTTGGCCATGTTTGTCTTTCGTGTGGCTAACTTAACTGTTTTGTAATCGTTTTTCAGGAACTTACTGATCTTATCGGTGAGATACGGAATGTATGCTATTGACCGGTAAGTGTATTCCAGGTGTTCACTCGGCGATTGGTTGGAGCTATGTTGCTCGGTACTCCTACAGTTTCTCTGGTTGATCAGGCGATGTCGCAGTGTCTTAGGGTAGTCGTTCAGCTTCAAATGTTGGTCCATTATGTTGACTTTTGCAGACTCCGATAGGCCGGTGGACAACCTGTTCACTCTACTAATAAAATTGATGGCCATGTTTATTTTTTGGTGAGGTGGATGCGCCGAAAAATAGTTTAGAAAACGGCCACTTGCAATCGGTTTTTGGTACCATTCCGTCGATATATGTTGATCATCGTGTCTGACAAGTAGCCTGTCAAGGAAAGGTAACCGGTTGTTTTCCTCTGTTTCACAGGTAAACTGGATGTTAGGGTTGTAGCTATTAAAAATCTTGAGCACATAGTCAAGCTGATCGAGTGGAATGGCAGTGACTAAATCGTCGACATATTTTTTGATGAACGGCACTTTGATTTTAAGCTGTTTGAGTACGCAATCAAGCAATACCTCTTTGACAAGCTCCGCTACAATTGGCGATAAAGGGTTGCCCATAGCTGTTCCGAAGACCTGTTGGTAGTACCGTCCATCAAATTTGAAGAAACTAGCGTCGATGCAAAATTCAACCAGCTCCAGAAACAGGTCCAAGCAAATGTTCTTAGCGTTTGGTCTTATTTGGTCCCAGTAACAAATTACGTCATGGCATACTAGTTCCTTTAGAATGCATGTAAACAATGAAACCACATCCAATGAAATCAACGAATATCCAACAGGTAACGTGACAGAGTTGATGAAATCGCAAAACTCGAAGGAATCTTTAATGTTGTATGCACTATCCATGGAATTTTGAATAATTCTTCCTACGAACTTTGAAAGTTCATAGGACGGCGCCGTCATATTACGTACTACAGGTCTAAAAGGTAACATGGTTTACCTTTGAGACCTGTAGTACCTAATATGACGGCGCCGTCCTATGAACTTTCAAAGTTCGTAGGAAGAATTATTCAAAATTCCATGGATAGTGCATACAACATTAAAGATTCCTTCGAGTTTTGCGATTTCATCAACACTGTCACGTTACCTGTTGGATATTCGTTGATTTCATTGGATGTGGTTTCATTGTTCACATGCATTCCAAAGGAACTAGTATGCCATGACGTAATTTGTTACTGGGACCAAATAAGACCAAACGCTAAGAACATTTGCTTGGACCTGTTTCTGGAGCTGGTTGAATTTTGCATCGACGCTAGTTTCTTCAAATTTGATGGACGGTACTACCAACAGGTCTTCGGAACAGCTATGGGCAACCCTTTATCGCCAATTGTAGCGGAGCTTGTCACAGAGGTATTGCTTGATTGCGTACTCAAACAGCTTAAAATCAAAGTGCCGTTCATCAAAAAATATGTCGACGATTTATTCACTGCCATTCCACTCGATCAGCTTGACTACGTGCTCAAGATTTTTAATAGCTATAACCCTAACATCCAGTTTACCTGTGAAACAGAGGAAAACAACCGGTTACCTTTCCTTGACAGGCTACTTGTCAGACACGATGATCAACATATATCGACGGAATGGTACCAAAAACCGATTGCAAGTGGCCGTTTTCTAAACTATTTTTCGGCGCATCCACTTCACCAAAAAATAAACATGGCCATCAATTTTATTAGTAGAGTGAACAGGTTGTCCACCGGCTTATCGGACTCTGCAAAAGTCAACATAATGGACCAACATTTGAAGCTGAACGACTACCCTAAGACACTGCGACATCGCCTGATCAACCAGAGAAACTGTAGGAGTACCGAGCAACATAGTTTCAACCAATCGCCGAGTGAACACCTGGAATACACTTACCGGTCAATAGCATACATTCCGTATCTCACCGATAAGATCAGTAAGTTCCTGAAAAACGATTACAAAACAGTTAAGTTAGCCACACGAAAGACAAACATGGCCAAACAATATTATACACAAACAAAAGACAAAATAGCAAAAGACGACCACACCAATGTTATTTATAGTATTTCATGCAACGACTGCAGTTCACAAAATATATTAGCATGACTACAAATAAGTTGAAAACACGAATTAGCGGACACAGATCGAACTTGAATGCAGTGCAGAAAGTTGTTGACACAGGCACCGACATAGAAGATCCACAATTCGCAACACTAAGTGATAAGACAGCACTCTTGCACCACTGTATTAGAACCCAACACACATTTGATCTTAACAATGTTAAAATACTCGACCAACACAGAAACACAACAGCACTACCGATTCTGGAAATATGCCACATAGCAACGAACAACAATACAGTTAACAAGAAAAGTGATACAGACGGGTTAAGTTCTATTTATGCAGGTGTGTTTAACACAGTAAAAAACAATAATGCACAACATAAAATTCATAGACGTCATGAAACTGACAATCATGCGCACTCAGACAATCTGATCTAGATAAAATCTCGACAACACACTAGTAGAAGATTAACAATTGTGACCATAAATAAGGTTTTTCCGAGTACAAGTTTTTCTAGATTATTCAATGACAAAAATTATTTAAAATAGTTCCATTTTATGTGATAAACGCAAACAGACCACAGTTAATTATGTATTATATAAGTTACAAATGAAAACGAAACGAAAAGCTTAAGTAAGTACCAGACATTCGGAAAAGGTTTTAAAATAGGGAAAACACATCTCTGCTTTGTTTTTTTTTTTTTTTTTTTGTAGACTTCTTGATAAAGACAAAATATATTGTCGAAACGTTGAAGGAAAAGAGGCAGTACTTCGTTTTAGTTCAGCTTAAAGACTGATGAGCCGAAAATCCAAGCAATAATAATATTATTATTATTATTATTATTATTATTATTATTATTATTATTAATATTATTATTATTATTATTATTATTATTATTATTATTATTATTATTATTATTATTATCATTATTATTGTTATTATTATTATTATTATTATTATTATTATTATTATTATTATTATTATTATTATTATTATTATTATTATTATTATTATTATTATTATTATTATTATTATTATTATTATTATTATTATTATTATTATTATTATTATTATTATTATTATTATTATTACTATTATTATTATTATTATTATTATTACTATTGTTATTAGTATTAGTATTACTGTCTTTTTTTTATTTTGATCCATTGTAGTTTGAAAAATTGTTTTTAAAATTTAATATCAACTACTTGATCCCCCCCCCCACATTCGATTATTTTTCGTTTGTGTGCGGTAGAGCGTAACGCTCCCGCAAAATGGACGACATGCAGGTGCAACTATTTCTGGATGTGGAAACAAATGGGGAAGAGATTGAGATCTCCCCCATTAATTCTCCTCTACCTTCCCCGCTACCTAGCCCCGTACCAAGGATACTGGCAACACGGGTGAAAGCTTACCCAGATGCTTCGAAAGGTCCGTTCGTAGTTTTCTTTAGGCCCATAAAGAAGCCTCTTAACATTATACAAATAGGCAAGGACCTGGCAAAACAGTTTACGGACGTAACCGAGATTACGAAGGTGAGGCCGAACAAACTGCGAGTTGTCGTGAGTAGCTTGAAGAAAGCAAACGCAATTGCTAGCTACGAGCTCTTCACGAGAGAGTACCGCGTGTACATCCCTGCCAAGGACGTGGAGATCGACGGTGTGGTTACCGAAGGAAGCCTCACGGTCGATGACATTTTGCGTCACGGGGTTGGCTGCTTCAAGAACCCCCTGATTCAAGATGTAAAGATACTGGATGTCAAGCAATTGCATTCAGTATCCATCGAAGAAGGGAAGAAGAAATTCCTCCCTTCGAATTCCTTCCGAGTAACATTCGCCGGATCCGCACTGCCAAACTACATCTCTTTGGACAGGGTACAAACAGCGCGAGGAAAAATTGAGCGTTCCCTCAAGGAACGATCAAAGCGCTCTTTTGCAGAAATGTTTAAGAGGGCTGAGCCACCCTCGACAGGAAACATCTTTTCCTTTTTGCCAACCGATGAGGGAAGATCTGACGATCCCGTCGAAGGGTGTTCTTATGCCATGCCAGAAGGATCTAAGAAGAGAAGAATGATCAACTCTTTTAATCTTTCTCGCAAAGGTCGTAAGATAACCCCTAGCGGAATGACCAATTAGCCAACACAAAAAGCAAGCGGTGAAGAAAAACCGAAGCAAGTACCTCCCGGTTTTAATTTTAAATCAAACCAGGAGTACCCACCGCTTCCTGGGGCACCAAAAACCCCTCGTGCACCCATTTATCGATCAGAAGATAAAAAAGAAACAGGGTTCGTAAAATTTTCTGATATTGTGGACTGGATATTTAAAACATTCAACACACCAGATCCCCTTCAAAATATTCTTCTTGTCCTTCTTCCTACAGTGAAAACCTTTTTGAAGCAACTAGCAGCAACTTGGCCCCTCATTTCAGCTATCATATCTTTCGATGACTAATACGGCGAAAGAGGTTAGGAATTTTATCACTGTATTACAGTGGAATTGAAGAAGTATCATCCCCAAATTCGATCTATTTTCTCATTTGATAAATACATACAATTGTGACGCTTTTGCGCTCTGCGAAACCTTTCTCAATTCAAACGATCAACTCAATTTCCACGATTTTAACATTATTCGTCGAGATCGAGATTCACACGGTGGAGTGGTACTTTTAGGGATTAAAAAGTGCTATTCCTTCTTTAGAATCGACCTCCCCTCGATCTCGAATATTGAAGTCGTTGCCATTTGAACGAATATGAATGGAAAAGACCTTTGCTTCGATATATTCCTACATCCGTGCGGATTGAACAGAGGCATCTCACTGATATAGCAGAGTTGCTTCCCGCGCCTTTTTTGATATTGGGAGATTTTAATTCTCACTGTTCGCTATGGGGGTCGCTGTACGACGACAACCGATCTTCTTTAATCTGTAACTTAATCGACGACTTCAATATGACACTTTTGAATACTGGGGAAGCGACACGTGTACCTAATCCTCCAGCACGTGAAAGCGTGCTTGACCTATCCCATTGCTCAACATCACTAGCGTTAGATTGCCGGTGGAAAGTAATCAACGATCCCCACGGTAGTGATCACCTACAAATCGTTATCTCAATTGCTTATGGGTCAACTCCAACGGATCCAATCAATATTGCGTATGACTTCTCACGTAACATTGATTGGAAGTCTTATGAGACCATAATATCGCAAAGAATCGAGTCCCACGTGGAACTTCCTCGGAGGAAGAACACGCGTTCCTTTCTGGCTTGATCATCGACGCCGCGACTCAAGCTCAGACGAAATCGATACCCGGGGTAACGATTAGACGGCGCCCTCCCTCCAAGTGGTGGGACAAAGAGTGCTCAGACCTGTACGCGTGAAGGTCCTCGGTGTATTTGGCCTTCCGAGAACAAGGCACTATCGATTTGCTCCGAAAGTACGATGTACTGGATAGACAGATGAAGAGCTTGATAAAAGCAAAAAAACGCGGATACTGGCGGCGGTTTGTAAACGCGTTGTCGAGGGAAACAGCGATGAGCACTCTTTGGGATACCACCAGACGCATGCGGAATCGTAACGTTTCGAATGAGTCCGAGGAGTATTCAGATCGCTGGATACTCGATTTCGCCAAAAAGGTCTGTCCGGACTCTGTCCTCGAACAGAAGATCTTTCGACGCGATTTTAGTAGCTACGGAAGAGCCTCCATTTTCGATGTTGGAATTTTCAATGGCTCTCCTCTCGTGCAACAATAAAGCTCCAGGGTTGGATAGAATTAAATTCAACTTGTTGAAGAATCTACCCGACTCTGCAAAAAGACGCATGTTGAACTTGTTGGAGGGAGGTAAAAGTCATTGCTATTCAAAAACCCGGAAAACCTGCCTCTAATTACAATTCTTATAGGCCGATTGCTATGCTCTCTTGCCTCCGGAAATTAATGAAGAAAATGATCCTCTTACGGTTAGACAAATGGGTCGAAACAAATGGTTTACTTTCAAATACTCAATTTAGCTTTCGCCGGGGCAAAGGAACGAACGATTTCTTAGCGTTGCTTTCTACCGAAATTCAACTCGCCTTTGCTCGAAAAGAGCAAATGGCTTCTGCATTCTTGGACATTAAGAGGGCATTTGACTCTGTCTCTGTAGAAGTTTTAACCGAGAAACTTTATTCGCTAATTTTTGCTCAATTTGTTGTCAGAAAAGCATATGTACTTCTCACATGGTGATTCGACAACTTCCCGAATTAGGTACATGGGCCTTCCCCAGGGCTCATGTTTAAGCCCTCTCTTATATAGTTTTTACGTCAATGACATCGATAAATGTCTTGCAAATTCATACACGCTACGGCAACTTGCAGACGATTGCGTTGTATCCATTACTGGAAGCGAGGCTAACGATCTGCAAGGACCATTGCAAGATACCTTAGACAATTTGTCTGAATGGGCTCTTAAGCTGGGTATCGAATTCTCTCCGGAGAAAACTGAGCTGGTCTTTTTTTCTAGGAAGCATAACCCGGCTCAGCTGCAGCTCCTACTAACGGGTAAAAAAATCACTCAAGTTTTAGTCGCTAAATATCTCGGGATGTGGTTCGACTCTAAATGCACCTGGGCTTGCCATATTAGGTATTTGAAACGAAAATGCCAACAGAGGATTAATTTTCTTCGTACGATTACCGGAACCTGGTGGGGAGCCCACCCAGGAGACC
The DNA here is from genome assembly GCF_029784165.1 of Wyeomyia smithii. NCBI lineage: Eukaryota > Metazoa > Arthropoda > Insecta > Diptera > Culicidae > Wyeomyia > Wyeomyia smithii. The sequence continues at coordinate 154,838,326 of NC_073695.1, forward strand.
TTCTAAGGCTTTACCAAACAACAATGTTATCTGTAATTGAGTACGGGTGTTTCTGCTTCCGCTCCGCAGCAAACACACATTTGATCAAACTGGAACGAATACAATATTGTTGTTTGCGTATTGCCTTAGGTTGCATGCAGTCGACCCATACGATGAGTCTTGAAGTGCTAGCGGGTATTCTTCCGTTGAAACATCGCTTTTGGAATCTCTCTTATCGGTTGCTAATTCGATGCACAGTTATGAACCCATTAGTAATTGAAAATTTCGAGAGGTTGGTCGACCTTCAATCTCAATCCAGATTTATGACTTTATATTTTGACTATATGGCTCAAGATATTCATCCTTCTTCATACGATTCCTCCAATGTCGCACTTTCAGATACTTCTATTAATGGTATATTCTTCGACACCACCATGAAAGAAGATATTATTGGTATCCCGGATCAATTGCGACCGCAAGAGATCCCTAAGATTTTTTTCCAATAAGTTCAAACATGTTAGTTGTGATAAAATGTTTTACACTGACGGATCTAATCTAGATGAGTCCACTGGCTTCGGTGTTTTTCACGAAAATTTTACCGCCTCCTACAAACTCGATGCTCCTGCTTCCGTGTACGTCGCAGAACTTGCTGCTATTCAGTACTCTCTTGGGATCATCGAAACCCTGCCCATAGACCACTACTTCATCTTCACAGACAGTCTCAGTGCCATTGAGGCTCTGCGATCGATGAAGCCTGTGGAGCACACCCCGTATTTCCTGGGGAAAATACGGCGGTTTTTAAGTGCTTTAACAGATAAAAATTACCGGGTTACCTTAGCGTGGGTCCCTTCTCATTGTTCCATTCCGGGCAATGAAAAGGCTGACGCTTTAGCTAAGGTGGGTGCTATTGATGGCGATATTTATGAAAGACCAATTGCTTATGATGAATTTTATAGCATTTTGCGTCAGAGAACACTCAACAGTTGGCAATCATCATGGAATTCAGATGAACTGGGACGGTGGCTACATTCCATTTTTCCTAAGGTATCGACGAAAGCATGGTTCAAGGGGTTGGATGTAGGTCGGGACTTCATTCGCGTGATGTCCAGACTTATGTCCAATCACTACACGTTAAACACGCACCTCTTTCGTATAGGGCTTGTAGACAGTGATCACTGCGTTTGTGGCGATGGCTACCATGACATCGAGCATGTTGTTTGGTCGTGTACCGAATACTGTGGTGTTAGGTCCGAGCTTATAGATTCCCTTCGGGCCCGAGGAAAACAACCGAACGTACCCGTTAGAGACATTCTGGGAAGCGGTGATATCCAGTACATGACACAGCTATACGGGTTTATAAAAAATGCTGGTATTAAAATCTAATTTTTTTTATCTATTTGTTAGAATACAATTCCCGTCACAAACTGAAAGAAAATGATACACCAGGCTGGAGACACTAAAACGAAGACTCGGCATCTCTATGTTTACGCAGACACCTCAGACCAAAACTGCTCAAATAGAACATCACTGGTTAGCCACGTACAAATGAATACATTCTGTAATATAAAATAGTTAAAAACGAAATTGTAACTCCCCTCCTCTCACCTTAAATCCCCACTAGCTCGTAGTCGGCCGCGAGATATGAAAAATGTGCCTCCCTCTTTTCCCTGCTAATTAAGAATTAAAAAAAATGTACTTGGCTCAGTTTAACATAAATTGGATCGTGCCGTGTCAAATAAACTATTTAAAAACTAGATTCAGCGAAAAACACTCTGAACAACCTAAAATCAAAATCACCAGACGATATACAGAACTTTACGAAACTCGCGGAAAACCTATCAGAGACATACATTAGGGCGTAAATCCCCAGCGAAGTAGCAAGAAGATGGTCCCAAAAAGCTGCTATTCAAACAATGGTAGCCAACTCGATAAACACAGAAACAAAAATGATGTTGAAAGTTGGAAAATTTACCAATCTCCAAGAAGCCATTGATACTATGGTAGAAAATGAAAAACCTACAATCAAACGCAGCGGCACTAAATACCACGCGTTACAATAATTTTTTTTTATAAGGGGGGGATATATTAGTAGCTTAAGTATTTATGATAAATATTAGTAAGTAATGAGTATGTGTGTCCAATCACAAAAGATGACTTCTCAACACTGTTAAAATTTTGTAATTTTAATTGTTAGGATTTGTTTGCTTTCGCAATTAGGACTTATCGTTCGTAGGGGTTTAAACCTACTAGTCAGAATAGGGGAAGTAAAATTATAACTAACTTAATTGCTAACTTATTGGCTATAAAGAGAGCTTATCGTAGCAATTGAGGATTGAAACGATTTTTGTCGAAAATTGTTAATAATTTTATGTCAAATGGTTCAACACCAGTAAGTCCATGTAATTCGAGTGTACCAAACCAAGGAGGACGCTTTAAAATCATTTTCAGAATTTTATTCTGAATCCTTTGGAGCGTTTTATTCCTTGTTGAACAGCAACTTGACCAGATCGGCATAAAGCATTGCTGGTCTAAAAATTTGTTTGTAAATGAAAAGTTTGTTCTTTATACAAAGTTTAGAATTCCTGTTAATGAGAGGATATAAACATCTCGTATATTTGATGCACTTGGCTTGTATACTATCAATGTGCTCTTTGAAAATAAGTTTTTTATCGTAAATTAGTCCCAAGTACTTAACCTTGTCAGACCAACTTAAAATAACCCCATTCATCTTGACAACGTGATTGTTGTTTGGCTTGAGGAAAGAAGCCCTAGGCTTATGTGGAAAATTATCATTTGAGTTTTAGAAGCATTGGGAGAGATTTTCCACTTTTGCAAGTAGGAAGAAAAGATATCTAAATTTTTCTGCAATCGACTGCATATGACACGAAGACTTTTTCCTTTTACGAAAATGCTTGTGTCATCGCAGAACAATGACTTTGTGCATCCTGGAGGCAAATCAGGAAGATCTGAAGTGAATATGTTGTACAGGACTGGACCTAAGACTGAACCTTGAGGTACACCTGCTCTGACAGTAAATCTATCAGATTTAGAATTCTGATAGACAACCTGCAGAGTTCGAACAGTAAGATATTTTTTTAAAATTTTGATAAGGAAAAATGGAAAATTAAATGTTTGCAATTTCGCAATCAAACCTTTATGCCAATAGGTGTACAATTATTTTCAAGCGTGTTTTGCTTACCCAAATTAACGGTCATTTTCGAACTACCAACATTAGGCGGTAGAATGTTCGTTATTTTCAAGCGTGTTTTGCTTACCCTAATTAACGGTCATTTTCGAACTACCAACATTGGGCGGTAGAGTGTTCGAACTACCTGTAACCTGTGCATATGTTAAACGAGTATGCAAAGGAGTAGAAGAAGTGGGCGGTACTGGTACGCTTGGAGAATTTTGTTTTGAAGTTTGTTTTGATTGGGAAATTGATATTTGTTTACCTTGCCTTGCCTTAACAATTGCTGAACGGACTGGGCATTTGTAAAAATTTGACATATGGTTGCCGTTACAATTCGCACAGCGAAATTTTTTACTCTCTTTCACAGGATATATGTCCTTTTTGTGAGAAGAGTCTCCACAAATCTGGCGTTTTTGGTCCATGTTACTGAATCATGGCCATAACGTTGGCAAATACGGCATTGAGTGATATGCTTTTCACCTCCGCCAAACTTCCTATAAGCTTCCCATTTTACACGCACATATAACGTGCTTTTTCAAAAAAATTTAAGTTATTAACCTCACTGCGGTTAAAATAAATTAAATAATTAACAAGGGAAATTCCAGTTCGCTGACTGTTTTCGCCTCGTGATTTTTGTTTCATTAGAATTACTTGGGTAGGGGCTATGCCAAGTAATTCTGTTAAAGTAAGTTTGATCTCATCAACGGTTTGATCGTTGGTGAGACCTTTCAATACGACCTTTGAACGGCTTGGCGCTCTTCGTGTCATATGTAAAAAATTTATACATCTTTTCAGTTAAATAGGTTTTCTAGCATCACTGTCAAGCTAGAATGCGCTGCTAACAGAACGCTCGTAAACAAACCGGTAAAGTGGATTGCTTCCGTTCGTGTTTTTCATCGAAATTAGTTCCGAAGTCCTCCGAAGTGTCGGTTGTTGATCTGCCCGTGTTAATTAGTCCGTGTGAGCTCTGCTGGTTTAGATTTTTCGTTGTAAAAAATCTCGGCTTGACCTGTTGCGGTATATCATTCGCCATTGTGAAGCAACAATACGATATTGCTGATATTGCTGACTGCTCGATTTCATTCGTCGCACACACACGAATCAGCTTTTCACCGTACACCGTCTTCCAATTCTAAAAACATAACAAACAGCTCTACAAAGCGCCCGAGGAATGATGGTGATATCGATGTCGAGAACGACTCTATCACACTGGATGCCGCAGTGCGAATGCTAATGAATCAGTTTACGGAGACGAGAACGCTGATTGATGAAATGCGCAATGAAATTAACACCAAGATTGACGAGGTTAAAACTGACTTGAAGCAAAAGTTGACCGTTGTTTCAAACGACATCCACACACTCAGAGCTGAATGTGCTACGCAGTATCTAAACTATGATAATGTTTTGAATGGACTATGCGGGAAAGTTGATGAAATCTCGGCGACAATGGACAACCTGGAAAATAGGAACGAACTGATCGTCAGCCGTATTCCGTTTCTCAAAGGTGAAGATTTACTGGCATACTTCATGGCGATATGCAAACGGCTTGGGATAAATGAGCGAATTAAGCCTTCGGTTGGCATCAGGCGTCTTAAATCGGGAGCAATGAACGACGGTGACAACAGTTTGGTGCTGGTGCAGTTTGCGCTGAGGAATCAACGAGATGATTTCTATAGTGCTTACCTTCGCAAACGTCGACGCGACGTGTATACGTGAATGAAAATCTGACGGTAGCAGCACGTAAATTGAAGGCAGCATCTGTACGTCTGAAAAAAAGCGGGCAAGCTTGCATCCGTTTTCACAAAGCTGGGAGTCGTCTTCGTGAAGCCTACCGCTGCTGCTAAGCTCATCGCCATCCAGTCCGAGGAACAACTCAATCAATTTTCGTAAATATGTATCGGTAGTCCACCATCAGTGTTTGTTTAAATTTTATATAAGTGAAGATTGTACGATGTTAAATGACAAAAACAATATCTATACCTTATTTCAGCCCCCTGAAAATTGCTTCCATGACGAGCCGAGACGAGCATTCCCGGTGCTGTGATGGATGCAGTGCTTCTTCCTGGAAAGCTTAATGTGTGTCATGGAAACGCCCAAAGTATTTGTGCAAGACGATCAGCTAAACTTGACGAAGTGAAAAATGTGCTACAAGGATCTAAGGTCAGTCTCGCTTGTTTTACAGAGTCGTGGTTGTCACCCAAAGTCAGTAATCGCAGCGTAGCTATTCCTGGGTATAAAATTTTTCGCAACGACCGACTGTACTGGTGCGGGGGTGGAATTGTATTTTATTGCAAGGATCACTTGCGCTGCAGCAAAGTGTTCACTACGGTGTTAGACCTTGATTCCGATGATAAAACGGAATGCCTTGCATTGGAGATTCGGGTTGGCGTAGAGAAAATGTTGATTATGGGCGTTCCCAATCCACCCGAAAACGATTGTTCAAGGTTTCTTATTGATAAGTTAGCTGATTTTATAATACAATTTGAGACCATTTTACTCGTTGGTGACTTTAATACAGACTTGAGCACTCGTAACAATAGAAGTTGCGGGTTTGAATCAGTACTTGAGAGCTTCGCTTTGACGTCTGTCGGTGAGGAACCGACTTTTTTCCGCAATTCTGGATGTTCGCAGCTGGATTTATTCATCACTAGTTGCAATGAGAAAGTTCTACGATTTAATCAGGTTAGCTTTCCTGCCTTGTCGCAGCATGATCTGATTTTTGGCTCCCTGGATTTTGACACTTCGCCTGAAACGACGACTCAGACATACCGTGATTACGTTAATTTCGACGCATTGACCCTGCAAAACGCCGTACTTTCCGTTGCCTGGGATGAAATGTACTCCATAAACGATCCAAACTTATTACTTGATACCTTCAATTGTCATCTCAAATGTATTCATGATCAGTGCATTCCACTCCGAACAAGATGTAAACGTCAGCGAACCAACCAGTGGTTTGACCATGATATAAGAAAGTCAATACTGGAGCGTGATCTGGCTTACAACGATTGGTTGAATGCTCCGGCGGATTGGAAGACGCTAGCTAAACAGCGATATGAAGCAATCAGAAACCGTACCAACGCTTTAATCAAGGATGCCAAAGCACGTTTCTTGCACGACCACCTGGACGAGAGAATACCGCCTAAAGTTCTCTGGAAGCGAATTAAGCAACTTGGTGTAGGCAAGGAGCAGGTGCCAGTTGACTGTGATTTTGATCCCAATGAAATTAACCGGATGTTTCTTGCCAGCTACATGGATAACTCGCCTCCGCGACCACGCTATTATGAAAACGCTTCCCCTCACAGTTTTTCGTTCCGGGCATTCTTAGATTGGGAAATTGTCAACGCAATATGGGACATTTAGTCAAATGCAACAGGTATCGATGGATTGCCCATAAGTTTCATCAAAATCATTCTTCCTTTACTTTTGCAACAATTCACCTATATTTTTAATGCTATCATTGAGTCTGCAACTTTTCCTGAAGTCTGGAAGCAAGCAAAGGTACTCCCACTTCGGAAAAAAACCTCATGTTCATGCCCTAACGAATCTGAGACCGATTAGTATTTTGTGCGCGATGTCTAAAGTTTTTGAAAAACTATTGAAGAAGAAAATGACAACGTTTATTACTGCGAATCGTTTACTGTCAGATTGTCAAGCTGGCTTTCGTAAAGGTCACAGCATCAAGACAGCGACCCTACGTGTATATGATGATTTAGCAGCAGCAATCGACAAAAAGGGCACCGCCATACGGCTTCTTCTGGATTTCTCCAAGGCTTTCGATACGATTTCGCACCATGAGCTATGGTCAAAACTGGTAACTAACTTTAACTTCTCGCCTAGTGCAGTTAATCTCGTAGAGTCGTATCTCCTAGGAAAGACGCAGACAGTTTTCACACAGGGTTCCGTGATTGGTCCTTTGTTATTTTGCTGCTACATCAACGATCTCCCAACGGTGCTAAGATGGTGCTCGATGCAAATCTACGCAGATGATGTGCAACTATATATTAGGCGTTTTGGGCCTTCTGCTCACGAGTTAGTAAGAATGATGAATGAAAATCTGACACGAGTTGCCGAATGGTCTGACCGTAATGAACTTCACATAAACCAAACAAAGAGTAAGGCAATATTTGTTAAAGGCTGCCGACGTAACACGGTTTCTAGTAGTTCGCAGCCTGCTATCGTCATGAAGGGACAAACTATCGAATGGGTTGAAAAAGCTGTGAACCTTGGTTACGTGTTTCAAGCTGATTTGGAGTGGGACGGATTAATTAACCAGCAATGCGGTAAAATTTATTCCTGTTTGCGATCGCTCTTCAGTACTGCGTCTTCCGCACCAATGAATATTCGACTGAAGTTGTTCAAGGCTCTGATACTACCGCATTTCTTGTTCGGAGACCTGCTGCACGTACGGCCTAACGCAAGCTCCATGCGCAGGTTACGAATTGCATTCAATAGCTCTGTCCGTTTTGTCTATGGTCTAAACCGCTACGCAAGAGTAAGTCATCTCCAGCACAATTTAGTCGAATGCTCGATTCAGAACTTATACGCATTCCGATCCTGTGTGTTTCTATGGAAACTTTTTAAAACGCAATCACCCCCAGTGCTTTTTCCCAACCCAAAGTCGCCGTTCTCAAAACTACATAATACCACGAAACAGTACGGCTGGCTACGCTAACACGATGTTCGTCAGAGATGCGGTAAATTGGAATTTGATGCCTTCTACGATTAAGCGTTCGACTTCGGAAGCAAATTTCAAGGGGGGCTGCCTCGAATTTTGTAACTCTAGACAAATAATAATTATAATTATATATTATTGTTGTAAAGTTAAGGTAGTAAATAGGATTATAAATTATAAATTAGATAGTTATGTATATGTATTTGACGTTATGCAACTCGGAGGTAGTAATTTAAAAGGTTTAACCTTACACTACCAGGTGATAAATAAATTGAATTGAATTGAATTGAATTGAAATACTGAATAAGACGATTACGACCCTCCATAGAGTCGGCTAATAAGCGGCATTCGCCTCTACGACCAATTTGACAGGTAACTTTAACGTCAGAAACAAACGTTGAAAGTTCCTTTTTAAAAATATTGAATTCAGAAGAAATAGTTACCACAATAGGTGGAACTTTCTCCTTTTTTTAAAGATTTTACATTTTGTATAGTTTCATTACTAATAACTTCCATTTCACCAGCTTCTTGCTCAGGGAAAACATCAAAAGGATTGTCACTACAGACACTCGAAGTGTCAAAAAGAGATGCCTCTCTTTTCCTCCCCGCAGCGATGCGTGGTTCCTTTTTTCGTCCTGCCATTTCAGGTGATACGAAAAAAGTTAAAACAAATGTTAAATTCAAAAGTAGGTAGTCTTGAGAAAGACTGATAGGAAATAACTTTCAGATAGTCTTTAAAGGACACACTGACAAAACACAAACTTTGAAGCTATAGGCAGTCAAAGACCAGTCCACAAGCAACCGAAAACGCGTCTGATCTGTAGGACAGTTCAAGACGCACTGACGCGTTACAATAATAAATACAACAACAATACCATGAACAGAATACCACAAAGGAATAGTAATCGAGGATATCAATTGAATAAAAGAAACAATTTCAACAATAGATATCAACGATATCCAGCTAATAATTATAGAAAACGTAACTACCATAACAACCAACAATCAATCAACATTCAACACCCGCACAACAGATATTCTAACAGAAATTTTCCACCTACCAACCAATTCCGAAATTCCAACCAAAATTTTCCAACCAAAATTCCAACCAAAATTTTAACCCACCAGTAACAACTGATCAGAGATGTCGACAATCCGGACAATTGTTACTGGCAGGCATACCCATCCTAAACATCAATTTAAATGTTTCAAATTTCATTCAAGTCAAAGAGCACGTGACTGGAAATGAAATTTACAATTTAAAAATCGATACAGGTGCGGATATTTCACTGTTTAAAGCACACAATATTTGCCCTGATCATAATGTAAATACAAATTACAAATTTCTTCAAATTGAATAACCGATAGAAACTTTAGGGATAACAAATACAGTAATCTATTTTAACAATGGTATGAATATAAATCATAATTTGCACTCCTAATATACCAATCAAAGCTGATGGTATTTTAGGTCGAGATTTCTTGACCAAATATAAGAGCGTGATAGATAACGAATATTGGTTACTTAACTTTAATATAGAAAATGTACAAATATCTATTCCTATAGAAGATAAGCTTAACGAAGGCTTTATGCTACCAAGCCGGAGCGAAGCCGTCAGAAGAATACCATATTTAAACATATCAGAAGATATGGTAATTCACTCTGAAGAAACAAGCCCAGGATTTTTCAGCGGAAATACTATAATTTCAGCAACAAAACTCTATGTAGAATTTGTAAACACAAACAACGAACCTTCTTACATAGCCTACTCTCAGTTTAAACCTACGCTAAGTCGTTTAACTGATTATTTTATACTAATAAAAATAAACATGCAAATAGGCATGAGCGAATTTTGAATAATATTTTTTTCCTGTATGGACTTCCTCACTGCGACCAGAATCGTAGATCTATTGTGAGATATGCCCGGGTGTCTGCTGTATACCGCACTTCTGTTAATAGCAATACCGCTATTGAGAAGTGGCATGCTTATTATTATTGTTCATCAGTGCTTGTGTGTAATGTGATACTCTTCCTTACACGCTTACTGTTCTACTATACCGACACTCGTTCCTCTTGCCAAATGTCACCAATTATAATTCCCTGGAGAAGTTCCGTCGTGCGTCCTTCTGGCCAGTTTTATTGATAAGAGGGACTTATTTTTTGTTAAGAGGAAGTTACGCAAAGGGATTGTAGATTTCAGCGTAAAGGAAGGGTAACTAGTGGGGAGCCTGAGAATAAACCCATGCTTAAGTCCTTTTTGACATTGGATGGCCTGATTCTACTAAGATTCGAACCCACGACCATTCGCTTGACAAAGCGGACTCTGTTACCTTGCGGCTACGCAGCTCCCCTTGAATAATATTAATATGGAAAAAAATCCACAATATGCTAAGGAAAAATTCAAAAATTTAATCAACCAATACGAAAATATTTTTCTCTTACCAGAAGAAGCAATTACACAGAACAACTTTTACTCACAGAATATTGCTCTAATGACAATATTCCTGTATATATTCCAAATTATAAAATAATCCATGCATAGCATGACGCGATAAATAAACAAGTAAACGATATGTTAAATAGTAATATAATCGAACCCTCCGTATCACCGTATAATTCTCCGATTTAAGTGGTTCAACATAAAAAATGACAAAGAAAAGAAATGGCGTTTAGTTTTAGATTTTCGACAGCTGAATAAAAAGATTTTAGCGGATAAATTCCCACTACCGAGAATTGACGATATACTAGATCAACTCGGTAGAGCAAAATTTTTTACAACATTAGATCTCATGTCAGGATTCCATCAAATACCCCATGACAATGATTCTAGAAAATTTACAGCATTTTCCTCAAAGAATGGTCATTACCAATTTACTAGATTACCATTCGGATTGAATATAAGTCCAAATAGTTTTCAACGCATGATGACTATTGCAATGGCAGGCTTAACACCAGAACTGGCTTTCATTTACATTGACGACATCGTAGTTATCGGATGTTCAGTCAATCATCACCTTGCAAATTTACAACAAGTTTTTGAGCTATTGAGATTTTATAATTTTAAACTCAATGCACAAGTGCACATTCTTCAGTACAAAGGTAACTGATCTTGGACACAAAATAACAGATCAAAATATGCTAACTGATGATTCAAAATTTACCGCAATAGTAAAATACCCAATAACTACAAATGCGGACGAAATGAGACGATTTGTAGCATTCTGCAATTACTACAGAAAATTCGTCCCAAATTTTGCGCATTCGCTCAACCAACTTCTAAAAAAGAATGCAAATTTTATTTGGACAGAGAGCTGTCAACACGCATTTAATACTTTGAAAAATGCCTTAATTTCACCCATGTTACTACAATACCCCGACTTTACGAAAGAATTTGTTTTAGTCATAGGCACATAGGCTGTGGCGCCGTCCTTTCCCAACATACCGAACGTGGAAGTTTACCTATTGCATTTGCAAGTAAAACATTTACACCCGGAGAAAAGAATAAACCAGTAGTTCGGGAAGAGTTAACGGCTATACATTGGGCCATTAATTACTTTAAGCCATATTTGTACGGAAGGAAATTTACAGTTCGAACAGACCACAGACCTTTAGTCTATTTGTTCGGAATGAAAAATCCACCTTCCAAATTACCTAGAATAAGGCTTGAATTGGAAGAGTACGGTAGAGTATATACCAGGAAAAGAAAACGTCGGACCAGACGCTTTGTCAAGAATATAATGTCTTCGGATGAACTAAAACAAACAAATGTTTTTAAGGTGAATATAAGGTCCATGACCCGAAAAATTAACGAAAATAATACGGAACAAACCTATGTACCAAGAGAGACTGATCACCTCTCGACATACATAACTAACAATCCGACGGAAACAAACAAATTATTTAAATTGGAAACGAAAATTATCAAAGATGAAATAACAATTACATTGAAAAGTAAAAACAAAATTGTAGCACAAGTGCTCCAAAATATGAACGAAAGTCAGACACTAGGGTCTGCTTTTTTAGAATTGGAACAAATTGCAAAAGCATATAATCAAGCAAGAATAGCGCTGTCGACAAACGACGAAATAGTTAAAAATATATCAATTGAGAACTATAAAATTATTGAGAACACACAAGTGTGCTCGATTCAAATTATTTTATATAAGCAACCAGCAAAGGTGACATAACAAGAAATGATACAGAAAATCTTACACGATTTTCATAATACGCCTACAGGAGGACACATCGGTCACCACCGACTGTACCTTAAAATAAGAGAAACATATACTTGGAATAACGTTTCATACGTTCGATTGCAAAATTTGTTAAGGCCTTCGAATTATGTAAACAAAACAAAGTCATAAAGCACACCAAGGAAAAGAAATTATAACAACAACACCATCATACCCATTCGAAATTATCTCAATAGACTCCATTGGACCATTACCAAAAAGCAATAATAACAATAGATATGCTGTTAGCATTCAATGCGACCTAACTAAATATGTCGTACTAATCCCTGTACCTACAAAAGAGGCCAACGTAATCGCCAAAACTTTAGTCAACGATTTCTTACTTACGTTCGGAACACGATCAGATCAAGGAACAGAATACAACAATACTGAAAACAAAAATGCAAAATTCTACAAATTGAACAGAAATTTAGCACAGGTTATCATCCACAGACAATTGGTTCTTTGGAAAGAAATCACAGATGTTTAAATGAATATCTGAGATCTTTCGTCAACGAACATCAATCTGACTGGGATGATTGGTTGAAATTTTATTTATTCAACTACAACTCGACACCACACTCAGATCACGGATACTCACCACACGAGCTCGTTTTTGGAAATAAAACAAGGTTGCCCCAAGAAAAAATCAAACACTACAAAAACCAAATTACGAACAACAGAAAAATATACATTTTAGACGCATAACTATAGGTACACAAATAATATTAAAGAATTACAAAAAAAGTGTTATTTTATGAATATCAAAATTTGTAAGAAGCAACTGGAGACAGACGTTTAGTTTTTTTTTACAGTAATTTCATTTTCATAAAATTGCTCTCGTAAAGAAGGATGGTGTCGTATACTAATTTGTTCGTACGGCACCGTAAATCATAAACAAACAAATGTTACATTAATTGAACCGCGCAGGTAAGTTCCGTTACATCAGCTGTATGTAACTGAACTCAACCTTTGCCTATGTTACAGCATACTCGCTACTAGACCTGGCTGAGTGTATTGCAACGCGGGTGCCCGATTCATATAGCGCGCAAAATGCGGCGTTGCAATTTCGATGCTCGTCGCTCCAGCTGTTTCCTATGGGAGTCAACTTGGCCATGTAAATACACACAAAGAATCAAGTATTCGGCAATTGCATTTGCCTTTAAAAGCAAATCAGGATTATAATTTATTAGCATTCCGCAGCAACTGGTCTACTCCAGTTCGTCTCACCGGAAAAGCTATAAGAACAAAAAGGTCTTATCATTGCGAACGAGTTGGCTTTCGTCAACTCCGTCACCGCCAGGCTTGCCAGATCTACGGATTTATCTGTAGATCTACGGATTTGTTCACTTCTACTGAAAAACATTTATATTGGAAATCCGTAGAAAAGAGGGAAAATCCGTAGAAATCCGTAGAATCTACGGATTTTAACGAAATAGTTCTGGCGACGCTGGTCATCGCTATTATAGAAACCTTCCGTTCTATGTCCCGAAGTTCCGCCGGTTGTTCCGCTCAGAGATTGATTACACGTACCGAGTTCGATGAAACTAGTCATAACAACAAAACTAGTGCAAAACTATTAAAACATATTGAACAATTGAGAACGTTTTATATTGACTCCATAAGCAAGCCTGAAAAAAATAGCCAACTACCTAAATTTGCCGAACATTCAACTTATTATTGTTGTTTGAATTTGGTTTTTCAATCTTTTCGCTACCACATTTGGCGCCCTCCAAGATTGGCGAGCAGGCGACCGCCTGCTTCGCCTTCGCCTTAATCCGCTCTTGAATGTAAAAAAAATTCTTTCGAGTGTTTTTAAATAAGGGAACTGCTCCATTATTCATCTCAGCCCATATATTCATCTCATCTAAACATATAAAAATGCAGCTCTGCCTGTCTGTCTGATTCATATAGGCTTGGAAACTACTGAACCGATCGGCGTGAAATTTTGTATATAAGGGTTTTAGGGGCCGGGAAAGGTGACTAAGATGGTTCGAGACCCCTCCCTCTTCTGGAAAGGAGGGGTCCCATACAAATGAAACACAAATTTCTGCACATCTCGAAAACTAACCAAGCAAATGGAACCAAATTCGGTATGTGGATGTTTTTATGAGTAACAAATATGCCCATGTTGGTTCGACATCCTTTCCTCTTCTGGAAGGGAGGGGTCCCATACAAATTAAACACAAATTTCTGCACATCTTGAGAACTAACAAAGTGAATGGAACCATATTTGGCAGGTGGATGTTCCTACGGGTAACAAATATATCCCTACTGGTTTGACACCCCTCCCTCTTCTATATGGAAAGAGTCCCATACAAATGAAAAACAAATTTCGCACAGCTTGAGAACCAAAATTGGCATGCGAATATTTTGGAGGTAACAAATATGTCCATAATGGTTCGCCCTCTTCTGTGAGGGAGGTGTTCCAAACAAAAAAAAACATAAATATCTGCACATCTCGAGAACCAACCAAATAAATGAAACCAAATTTGGCAGGTGAATGTTTTTTGGGGTAACGAACATGTCCATAATATTTTTACACCCCTCCTTCTTCTGGAAGGGATGGGATTTCCACAAATGAAACACAAATTTCTGCACATCTCGAGATATAATCAAGTAAATGGAACCAAATTTGATAGGTTGAGGTTTTTGAAAAGCAAGAAAAATTTTCATGGTGGTTCGGTACCCCTCCCTTTACTGGAAGAGAGCGCTCATACAAATGAAACTCAAATTTCTTCACAACTCAATAGCTAATCAGGTAAATGGAACCAAACTTGGCATGTGGAGGTTTTTGGAAGCCAAAAATATTTTTATGGTGGTTCGACACCCCTCACACTTCTGGAAGAGAGGGCTATTATACATATCAAACACAAATTTCTCTGTTGATTTGAAACTCCCCGGAAGGGGAGGGAGGTCTTCCATACAAACTTAACAGATATTTCAACCAGGTTTTCCGAAAAACAGCCTAAAATGATCGGGTCGATGCACAGATGGCGTCTTCCGGTTTCTGAAAAACAGCGAAAAATGACCAAATACCACCCAATATGGGTATGTCTGGAACCGTAATGATGCACTGAAGTCACAAATCGACCTCAGACAACATTTTAAATTGTAAGATGGCATCTTCCGGTTTGTGGAAAACAGCCAAAAATGGCCGATTTCCATCCAATATGAGTACCTCTGGAACCAGAATGATGCACAAAAGCTAAAAATCGATCACAGACACCATTTTAAATTCAAAGATGGCGACTTCCGGTGTCTGGCGAACAGCTGAAAATGACCAAATACGATTCAACATGAATGTCTCCGGAGCTAGAATGACATTCAGAGGTCACAAATGGATTTCACGGGCCATTTTGAAATCCAAGATGGCAACTTCCGGTTTCTGAAATACAGCGAAAAATGATCAAATACTACCCAATATGGGTATTTTCGAAATCGTGATGATGCACTGAAGCCACAAATCGAGCTCAGATAACATTTTTGATTGTAGAATGGCGACTTCCGGTGTCTGAAAAACAGCCGAAAATGACCAAATAGCACACAATATGAGTGTTTCTTTAACCAGAATGACGCTCAGAGGCCAGAAATTGTCTCCAAATGTCATTTTGAAATCCAAGATGGTGACTTCCGGTTTCTGGAAAATAGCCGAAAATTACCAAATACCACACAATATGAGTGTTAACTGAATATCATTCAGTATGGGTGTTTCCGGATTAGAGGTGATATACAAAAGCCAAAAGTCGAGGATTTTTTCATTCCGATAAAACCAATCATCTCAAACGATATAAACAAATCACAAAGGATCAATGAATTTTCAATGTTTGAAATTAATCAATTAAACACGAAAATAGGCGGGACGAAGTTTGCTAGGCCAGCTAGCACAACATGAAAACACAAATGGAAACTGGAAAAAACGCATATTTTCTAACTAAACCAATCTGCTAATCAATGGAATGGATTCTTCTTAGTTAACTTTGGATTTCTCATAAGGTAGAATCCTCAAAAACTCACTTAAAAGCTCTAAATTTGATATTATAGTCGGCCTTCTGCACTGGAAAACTCATTTAATTCAATCACCTTTCCAGAAAACAAAATCCGCGCATTGTTCTATAAGGTAACCAAAGTTTCTTTCACCACTAGCGGACCACTTTTTATTTTAATCACTAAACAAAATCACTCACTCCACTAAGAATACTTTAATCTTTGAAAAGTTCACCTCAAATTTCCAAAAACAAGCTTGAATTAGCAGAAATATATGAGATTAATTTCTGCAATTCCGAAATTTCAACTGCAGGTTTTTTCATCTGTTTTCATTGCGTTGAAGAAAATCAAAAGTTGCCAAATCAGTTTCTGTTAATACGAAAAATTCATACCGAAAATGTTGAATAATTCCGACATAATTGACATAAATCGAGAGCACAGCAGTGGTTACCTAGGCTACCAATTTTGCACGTAAACAACTACAGCGAATATCTAGGTAATCTACTACGACGGGCTGCGGCTACGTTCATTCATGATAATGTGATTCATTCGTGATTAACAGTATGATGAATATAGGGGCGTCGTGAGATGAATAATTGAGCAGTGATTGAAGTTTTGAGATGGATATGGAAGCGTTGTGAAAAATGGTTTGTTTTACAAAATTCAGGATAAATCTAGCTAAGTTTACTAAATATACAATGCTGAACAATTCCATAAGAGCACGTAAGCATATTTAGTTTATTTCGTGAAGATTTAGTGTTTAATCCGTGCATTCTTCGTGAATATCGGCTTAATAAGATGTATTACTTGGTCGGTAGAGAACCTACCAAAAAAGAACCTCGATCGCTGGGTAACACCATCGGCGATCTAGTGAGAGTGGGCAACACCAGCCTCTTTTTAAACGACTAGCACGGCCGTGAGCAGCTTTCTCGCTCTCAGGGTTGGCTCTGACATCGAAGGGCTGATCAAAGAATTGGATGTTCGGGCAATGAAAGGATAATAGTTAATTTTAATACTATAAAAAAAAGCAAAGCCTTGGTGCTACATTCCGATTCGGAACTTGATCTTCTGTTTACTATACACAGAATTCGCAGCCAACTGTTGAGTGTACAGGACAATTGCGGGGCTAGCGCTACGATCCTACTGACACTAACAGTCTCTCCCGAGCCGAGAATCGAACCAACGACAACTGGCTTGTTAGGCCAGCGTCGTACCTCGAAACCAGCTGGGGAGGCTAATTTTAATACTATATTAATCTGCTATCCACTTACACGATCGCAAGTTTTACTGTGCCGGCCGGCCTTCACTGCTGCTGATGCTTTTTCGGGGGCTGACGATGCTCGTTGCCTCTGCCGCGTTTATGCTGCTCAGCTTGGTTGTACAACGGTGCCTGCTGCCGCTGTCTCGGCTGTGGTTAAAGGGACGCTACGGGTGACGCTGGTTATCCGAGGGTAACGATGGTGCGTGTAGGGCGTCTCAACGGCTTGCGCCGTGGTATAGGTGGCCACTAAATAATTCCCGTGCCTTCAAATCCGTTTCTACGGACAAAATCCGGGGTCCTGATTCAATTTTCACCCAATCTCGAACTACTATCGGACTTCTGCCGAAAATCTATTGTTTCCACTAACACGTTTTTAAAATTAAACTTTTATTCGAAGGCCGTAGATATGTTTGACCTATCTCGAATGCTAGCACAAATGGAAGAGAACTCATCTCTTGGCTCATCCCAGTAGCTTCCCCAAATATCCCCTTTTTATCCACTATATTCCTTTTTTACCTGGTGCATTTCTTGTTTTATGGCAGCCCACTAGGGGGGTTGCATTTCAGTCAGCAGCATCAGGGTTGCGAATCGCGTAATTATTTTAACTGTTCTACTGGAGAGTATTAAAAACTAACTAATTCCTACTCTTAGCTTAAGATCAATATTTACAACAAAATTTTCACAACAAACAAAATGTGCAAAGCGCCTCAATGGTAACACTACCCCGTACTCCCTGCTAAAATCGATATATATATATATATATATATATATATATATATATATATATATATATATATATATATATATATATATATATATATAAATATATATACATATATATATATATATATATATATATATATATATATATATATATATATATATATATATATATATATATATATATATATATATATATATATATATATATATATATATATATATATACATGTATATATATATATATATATATATATATATATATATATATATATATATATATATATATATATATATATATATATATATATATATATATATATATATATATATATATATTTATATATATATATATATATATATATATATATATATATATATATATATATATATATATATATATATAAGTTATCTACGTAACTAACTTTGCACCTCAACGCACCACGTGCAGCAGCGTCAGCAGAAGCAACCAAAACCCGGCTGGAAGTATGTCGATTGGCAACAACCCGTTATCGTGACTGGCACCTGTTCTGCTTTCATCAGCAAAGGTGCCAGACTTCGATCACCTAACCATCGCCACATGGAGACACTACCAGGAATGCGAGGTCAGCAAATTAGCCAAGTGTGTAGGGCCAGAACAATTAAAATTATCCTCAATAAAGTCAGTCTTGTTTTAGCAGTGAAGACGTGTAGTTATTTTTTAAAAACGTATCCGTAGTATAAAGTAAGTTAAGTGGCGCAGTCGGTAGGATGCGCTAAGTGTCCGCGAGTGTTAGCGAAAAATTATTGTGACGACTATAGATTTCTCGGACAAAGAAAATCATTGCGATTAAGTGTAGATTTCTCGAGCATCGAAAGTCATTGTAGTACAGTGCAGATTTCTCGCGATCATTCGTGTACGCCGCGCATCGTAATAGATCTCATCCGGGAAACCGTCCACGAAGGAATATCCTAGATTTGAGGTGAGTCTATTTAATCTTAAGATTGTAACCAACTAAGTGAAAAAGTGTTAATTATAATCAAGAAATATTAAAAAGTACTACAATAATAATATTTAAAGTGCAATCGTAATCGAATCAGAATTAATCATTGAAGCGTAACGTATTGTAGTGTAATTTTATCGAATCAAATCAATCAATCGTGAATAGTTTTTCGATACTGAATATTTAAGAACGTAATTAAAAACATAGAGCCATAGTATTTCAATACCCACATCGGTGATTTCCTACGATTTCCAACAAAAGTAGATTTTATGAGTAGAAGCGATAGATTTAACAAGAATAGAGACATGGCTCACGTACAAATAGAAAAGTTGCAACTAGAGATCACCGCTCTAACAGAAAGATTGAGCGCGAGAGAGAGCCAGCTAGCTCAACTTAACCAACAGGGGCAAATACAAGCTACGCAGATGCAAACCCAGTTACAAGAGGTGCTTCAAAAACTAGAAGATAGAGAGCAAGAAATTGCTCAGTTGCAACAAAATTTAGCCGAAATTCCTGACGAACAAATCCCCATGCCTACGGACGATCTCGCGCGCGGTAGAGTGCCCGACATTGTGAAAGGTCTTCCCCAATATTCTGGAAGTCCATTTCAACTTAGTACCTGGACTCAGTCCGTTGAAAGAATTTTGCATCATTTCAAATCTCTAGAGAAAACAGATATTTATCAATTGTGGTTGCAAGAGATCCGCAACAAAATCGTTGGCGAGGCTGGTGATATGCTAGCCTCGAACGGAATTCCTTTAGACTGGTCAGCGATAAAAGCTCAATAAGTTTTATTATACAATGACAAACGAGAGTTATCCACGTTACTGCAAAAATTTTTTTCCTTGCGTCAAGATAGACAATCTGTAAACGAATTCTATTCCAGTATCAGGGACTGTTTCACCGGCATATCTACACACATCCAGACAAGCCAAGAGTGGGAAAAACCCGCTGAACTTGTGAGATTTGTGGACAAGTTATGTCTCGAAAAATTTGTCGATGGACTTGAAGAACCATTTGCCAACCATGTCGGCCTGATGCAACCAACAACGTTGAATCAAGTCTTTCAATATGCTATTGATGAAGCCAATAAAATTGCTAGAAAAAGCAAAAGCCAGTCAAGATGAATGGGGTTATTTTAAGTTGGTCTGACAAGGTTAAGTACTTGGGACTAATTTATGATAAAAAACTTATTTTCAAAGAGCACATTGAGAGTATACAAGCCAAGTGCATCAAATATACGAGATGTTTATATCCTCTCATTAACAGGAATTCTAAACTTTGTTTAAAGAACAAACTTTTCATTTACAAACAAATTTTTAGACCAGAAATGCTTTATGATGTACCGTTCTGGTCAAGTTGCTGTTCAACAAGGAAGAAAACGCTCCAAAGAATTCAGAATAAAATTCTGAAAATGATTTTGAAGCGTCCTCCTTGGTTTGGTACACTCGAATTACATAGACTTACTGGTGTTGAACCATTAGAAGCTATGTCAAATAAAATTATTAACAATTTTCGACAAAAATCGTTGCAATCCTCAATTGCAACGATAAGCTCTCTTTATAGCCAATAAGTTAGCAATTAAGTTAGTTGTAAGTTTACTTCCCCTATTTTCTGACAAGTAGGTTTAAATCCCTACGAAAGATAAGTCCTAATTGCGAAAGCAAACAAATCCTAACAATTAAAATTACAAATTTCTAACAGTGTTGAGAAGTCACCATTTATGATTGGACACACATACTCATTATTTACTAATATTTATTATAAATACTTAAGCTACTAACAAATCCTCCCCTTAAAAAAAAAAAAAAAAAAAAAAACAGCAAAAACCAATAATACCACCACGAAACAACTACCAGACCAAACCGCTCATTTCACAACCGACTATAAATCGTCATTTTACTCCTCAAATACCTCAGATGCGACCGCAAAATCATTTCAAATCGCCTGGAAATACGCGAAAATTCAATCGACCATTTTTGATTTGAATGAAACTTTGCACACGTATTTGGCTTAGCAAACTAAGCATTTTTCACTGGTCGAGAGATTTTTGACACCCATGAGTTACATTCTAAAAGGGCGTATGCCTTTTGGCATAGGTTTTATTCGAAGCATTGTAGCCCAGAAACCGTTGATTGTATAGAAAAACTGTCTGAGAATGAGTTGTAGCAAATCGAAAATGCATCACAAAAAAAATATCCACTGTACAAAAAAAATTTGTTTGACCAAAAAATATTAAAAATAAACATTGAATTTCAATTAAAAAAAAAACGATTTGAATTTTTTTTTAATTTTTTTTTCAAAGAAACTTGATGTTAATACGCAACTTTAAAAAAAAAAGTCCAGGATGGAGAAATGAAAAATAATTTTTTTTGGGTAGATTAACTTTTTTATGAAAATTCTAATTCAAACATTTTTAAAAATATTTGTATTCTGATAATTTTAAAAGATGCAGAGAGTCATTTTGAATCTAAAAGCTCTTGGTAGTAAGCATTCTAAAGGCATTGGTTTTCGAGTTATTTCTAATTTAAGCTCGAAAAATTATAATTATTGAGGAAAATACACGTTTTTCTTAATTTGTCCATGGTTCTCCAGCAAAAACCATACGTTCATTGGAATGCTTGCTCAAAAATATATAATTCATTCTTTGACAACAAAACGATTGGGAGAACGGTTCTCAAGAAAAGAGTTAAATGTTCTAAGTGATATAAATATATATAAGAATCAAATATTTATTTTCGAGTTTTATTATCTTAGAAACATATTTTTTTATGACATAGATACTTTACAGAACTAGTTCACCTTATATTTTATATACATCATAAGTAAATGATTCGTCATCTTTTGAAAACAGCTTCGTTTGTATCTTATTTTCTGAAATCGGAACAAAAGAGTAATACTTTTGTGTGGCAGCTATTATTATAGATTTTTTGAAAATATTGCTCCATTCTGTTACTTGTTTATTTTCTTCATATGATACCAGACTTCCTGAAATCTCGCTCGCACAAAGAAGAGACAGTGTGCTTTGCGCTACAAGTCTCGTTTCTCATTCAGTCGCTTCGTGCTGTGTGCAGCGTGAGAGCGAGAAAACTTACCATTCGTACGAGCCATGTCTCGTCGCATGGGAATTTTTATTGCGACGTACACGAAGATATCTCATCTCTCAACTTAACGAGTGCGGTGCATGGGCGTCGCGTACTTGAGACAGCTTGCGTGCAAATTCTCGTGAGCTCGTCTCGCGAGCTTGCCTCGCATGTTGCTTTGTGCTAATGGTGCGAGAAGGAAATTGATTTTGCGCAGAAGGAAACAGGCAGGGCATTTTATGTTTTTTTCATTTACGGTGTTATAGCAGCATGCATCAAAACACCGTTAGAATTATCAATGATATAACCTAGTTCATTCATTTATCAATTCAAAATTCTATGATTAATTCATCCGACTTTTGTTAACATGAAATAAGAACGTTTTGTTACTATACTTATTATGCTAACGGTACGAAAATGCACCGGATGCAGAGTGTTACGTTGGTTAACAGAAGTGTTCCTTTCGTCGGTTTAGATGTCATTGACTATATTATGATAGAACTCTGTTTTGTAGTTCTAAGGATAAAAAATGTGGTTTGAAATTACAACATAAGTTTTTCGGGAGTTAAAAATAGTAAAACCATTGAAATTGTTCATATTTTCTAGTACATGTTGATGTTGGATAGAATTTTCGAATTGAGTACACTAAAGTCGCTTTTTATGCGGGGGATACATGCCGCGTAAAAAACCGCGTAAATTCCGGAATCCGCGTAAAAAAAACCCGCGTAAATTCTGCAATCCGAGTGAAGAGGAACCGAAATCCGCAAGAAAAAAAATACCGCGTAAATTCCGGAATCCACGTAAAAAAACCGCGTAAAAGCGACCTTAGTGTATAGCTATTGCAAATCAGGTTCTGAAGGTTCGTGATAATCTGATCGTAGTAATATAGTTTAATGAATTCTTCCGATTAATACACCTTCAGAAGGGTCTGACGGCATATATCGTATGTAGGTACGGTAGGCAGCCTATACACCAGAGAGACGCAGAGACACTCACCGTTAAGGCAACTGTCAACATCAAAACGGATAACGGCAATGCAAAATTATACAGCTCGCCCGTTTTGATGTTGACAGTTTCCTCAACGGTGAGTGCTTTGTCATTTCTCTAATATACAGTTTCACTAAGGTACAGTACGGGCGTCTCGCTCAGTTCGTAAAGCGATAAGACAACGTGTGGTGCGCCGCAGTCTCTTACCGATGAAAAAAAAAAGAAAAGAAACCTCTCGTCGTTTCAGCGCGTGTACAGGAAGTCTGTGTACACGAGAAAGTCTCACGAGCTGTAGCGCACGAGCTGTATCAAGTATGTACAGTACGGGCGTCTCGCTCAGTTCGTAGTGCGATGAAACATCGCCTTGCGCATCGCAATACGAACCGAAAGAGAAGCGAAAGAGCAACCTGCAAATTGCATGTGACGTGTCTCGTCTCGTCGCACATGCATGGAAATTCTACGAGCGAGAGAAAGATTTCTCTCGTCGCCTGAAAAAAAAGCGCGTGCACGGGAAGTCTGTATGATACCCAACTAAATGACATTTTTGATGAATTTTCATTACTTTCCTGATTAGACCAATCATACAATTCTTTTGCGTTTGTAATGGGATGTTCATGTTCTTTATCTAAACTTGCATTTCCTGCCAATCGTTTTAATATGCCACCAATTGCATCGCATGGGCCTTTACCATGAGAAGTCGCAAAAAAATTCCACTCTGCATCGACGTTATATTTTGTTTTGAATTTGCAAAGACTTGCAAAAATTTATTCTATTTTCATATTGTGAGGCAGCTTTATCAGACATAAATGTCGCTTTTTTCGACTGTATTGTTGTTTCCAAAAACTCATTAATTTGGCAATGAACACCTGAACCGCAACAGTATCATGATGGAGAACTTTCGATATTATGATGAAGCTGATATTATTAAGTGTTCCAGATTCTGAATAGTAAACAACGAAGGGATGAAAGGTGACTTGACTATCATTCCAATAACTACACAAATCACAAATTGATAAAGACGTATTAAAATGAGCCTGACTGTTCAATATTTTTTATTTTGCAATAACGTTTTCGTTTAATTTGCGTAAGCTTGATGAGCACCGATGATCAGGAAAGGGTTTACAGCATTTGGGCTTGGTGTATTCCATTTTCACTTTATTCATCTTCACAAAATGCAAACTGTTACTAACACATCTGGAGTAGTGCAATCGTATTTATATACGAAAACAGATATTATAGGTAATCCAGTAGTTATTGGTTGCGTACTTTACAAACAGTTATTATTAGTAAACAAGTAGGTAGTGTTGCACGACAAGCATATTTTTTATAAAACATTCGGCAAGGGGAAACGTGTAGGTAGGCTAAAGTTTAGCGCTTGAGTTATTTATCCAACCGTTTTGTTGTCAAAGAATGAATTGTATATTTTTGATCAAGGATTCCAATGAACGTATGGTTTTTGCTGGAGAACCATGGACAAATTAAGAAAAACGTGTATTTTCCGAAACATTAATAATTTTTCAAGCTTAAATTTAAAATAACTCGAAAACCGATGCCTTTAGAATGTTTACTACCACAATCTTTTTGATTCAAAATGACTCTCTGCATCTTTTAAAATCATCAGAATACAAATATTTTGAAAAATGTTTAAATTAGAATTTTCATAAAAAAAATAATGTACCATAAAAAATAATTTTTCATTTCTCCATCCTGGACTTTTTTTTAAAAGTTCCGTATCAACATCAAGTTTCTTTGAAAAAAAAAATTAAAAAAAAATTCAACTCTTCTTTTACCACGTGCAGCAGCGTCAGCAGAAGCAACCAAAACCGGCTGGAAGTATGTCGATTGGCAACAACCCGTTATCGTGACTGGCACCTGTTCTGCTTTCATCAGCAAAGGTGCCAGACTTCGATCACCTAACCATCGCCACATGGAGACACTACCAGGAATGCGAGGTCAGCAAATTAGCCAAGTGTGTAGGGCCAGAACAATTAAAATTATCCTCAATAAAGTCAGTCTTGTTTTAGCAGTGAAGACGTGTAGTTATTTTTTAAAAACGTATCCGTAGTATAAAGTAAGTTAAGTGGCGCAGTCGGTAGGATGCGCTAAGTGTCCGCGAGTGTTAGCGAAAAATTATTGTGACGACTATAGATTTCTCGGACAAAGAAAATCATTGCGATTAAGTGTAGATTTCTCGAGCATCGAAAGTCATTGTAGTACAGTGCAGATTTCTCGCGATCATTCGTGTACGCCGCGCATCGTAATAGATCTCATCCGGGAAACCGTCCACGAAGGAATATCCTAGATTTGAGGTGAGTCTATTTAATCTTAAGATTGTAACCAACTAAGTGAAAAAGTGTTAATTATAATCAAGAAATATTAAAAAGTACTACAATAATAATATTTAAAGTGCAATCGTAATCGAATCAGAATTAATCATTGAAGCGTAACGTATTGTAGTGTAATTTTATCGAATCAAATCAATCAATCGTGAATAGTTTTTCGATACTGAATATTTAAGAACGTAATTAAAAACATAGAGCCATAGTATTTCAATACCCACATCGGTGATTTCCTACGATTTCCAACAAAAGTAGATTTTATGAGTAGAAGCGATAGATTTAACAAGAATAGAGACATGGCTCACGTACAAATAGAAAAGTTGCAACTAGAGATCACCGCTCTAACAGAAAGATTGAGCGCGAGAGAGAGCCAGCTAGCTCAACTTAACCAACAGGGGCAAATACAAGCTACGCAGATGCAAACCCAGTTACAAGAGGTGCTTCAAAAACTAGAAGATAGGGAGCAAGAAATTGCTCAGTTGCAACAAAATTTAGCCGAAATTCCTGACGAACAAATCCCCATGCCTACGGACGATCTCGCGCGCGGTAGAGTGCCCGACATTGTGAAAGGTCTTCCCCAATATTCTGGAAGTCCATTTCAACTTAGTACCTGGACTCAGTCCGTTGAAAGAATTTTGCATCATTTCAAATCTCTAGAGAAAACAGATATTTATCAATTGTGGTTGCAAGAGATCCGCAACAAAATCGTTGGCGAGGCTGGTGATATGCTAGCCTCGAACGGAATTCCTTTAGACTGGTCAGCGATAAAAGCTCAATAAGTTTTATTATACAATGACAAACGAGAGTTATCCACGTTACTGCAAAAATTTTTTTCCTTGCGTCAAGATAGACAATCTGTAAACGAATTCTATTCCAGTATCAGGGATTGTTTCACCGGCATATCTACACACATCCAGACAAGCCAAGAGTGGGAAAAACCCGCTGAACTTGTGAGATTTGTGGACAAGTTATGTCTCGAAAAATTTGTCGATGGACTTGAAGAACCATTTGCCAACCATGTCGGCCTGACGCAACCAACAACGTTGAATCAAGTCTTTCAATATGCTATTGATGAAGCCAATAAAATTGCTAGAAAAAGCAAAAGCCAGTCAAGATGAATGGGGTTATTTTAAGTTGGTCTGACAAGGTTAAGTACTTGGGACTAATTTATGATAAAAAACTTATTTTCAAAGAGCACATTGAGAGTATACAAGCCAAGTGCATCAAATATACGAGATGTTTATATCCTCTCATTAACAGGAATTCTAAACTTTGTTTAAAGAACAAACTTTTCATTTACAAACAAATTTTTAGACCAGAAATGCTTTATGATGTACCGTTCTGGTCAAGTTGCTGTTCAACAAGGAAGAAAACGCTCCAAAGGATTCAGAATAAAATTCTGAAAATGATTTTGAAGCGTCCTCCTTGGTTTGGTACACTCGAATTACATAGGCTTACTGGTGTTGAACCATTAGAAGCTATGTCAAATAAAATTATTAACAATTTTCGACAAAAATCGTTGCAATCCTCAATTGCAACGATAAGCTCTCTTTATAGCCAATAAGTTAGCAATTAAGTTAGTTGTAAGTTTACTTCCCCTATTTTCTGACAAGTAGGTTTAAATCCCTACGAAAGATAAGTCCTAATTGCGAAAGCAAACAAATCCTAACAATTAAAATTACAAATTTCTAACAGTGTTGAGAAGTCACCATTTGTGATTGGACACACATACTCATTATTTACTAATATTTATTATAAATACTTAAGCTACTAACAAATCCTCCCCTTAAAAAAAAAAAAAAAAAAAAAAAAAACAGCAAAAACCAATAATACCACCACGAAACAACTACCAGACCAAACCGCTCATTTCACAACCGACTATAAATCGTCATTTTACTCCTCAAATACCTCAGATGCGACCGCAAAATCATTTCAAATCGCCTGGAAATACGCGAAAATTCAATCGACCATTTTTGATTTGAATGAAACTTTGCACACGTATTTGGCTTAGCAAACTAAGCATTTTTCACTGGTCGAGAGATTTTTGACACCCATGAGTTACATTCTAAAAGGGCGTATGCCTTTTGGCATAGGTTTTATTCGAAGCATTGTAGCCCAGAAACCGTTGATTGTATAGAAAAACTGTCTGAGAATGAGTTGTAGCAAATCGAAAATGCATCACAAAAAAATATCCACTGTACAAAAAAAATTTGTTTGACCAAAAAATATTAAAAATAAACATTGAATTTCAATTAAAAAAAAACGATTTGAATTTTTTTTTAATTTTTTTTTCAAAGAAACTTGATGTTAATACGCAACTTTAAAAAAAAAAGTCCAGGATGGAGAAATGAAAAATAATTTTTTTTGGGTAGATTAACTTTTTTATGAAAATTCTAATTCAAACATTTTTAAAAATATTTGTATTCTGATAATTTTAAAAGATGCAGAGAGTCATTTTGAATCTAAAAGCTCTTGGTAGTAAGCATTCTAAAGGCATTGGTTTTCGAGTTATTTCTAATTTAAGCTCGAAAAATTATAATTATTGAGGAAAATACACGTTTTTCTTAATTTGTCCATGGTTCTCCAGCAAAAACCATACGTTCATTGGAATGCTTGCTCAAAAATATATAATTCATTCTTTGACAACAAAACGATTGGGAGAACGGTTCTCAAGAAAAGAGGTAAATGTTCTAAGTGATATAAATATATATAAGAATCAAATATTTATTTTCGAGTTTTATTATCTTAGGAACATATTTTTTTATGACATAGATACTTTACAGAACTAGTTCACCTTATATTTTATATACATCATAAGTAAATGATTCGTCATCTTTTGAAAACAGCTTCGTTTGTATCTTATTTTCTGAAATCGGAACAAAAGAGTAATACTTTTGTGTGGCAGCTATTATTATAGATTTTTTGAAAATATTGCTCCATTCTGTTACTTGTTTATTTTCTTCATATGATACCCAACTAAATGACATTTTTGATGAATTTTCATTACTTTCCTGATTAGACCAATCATACAATTCTTTTGCGTTTGTAATGGGATGTTCATGTTCTTTATCTAAACTTGCATTTCCTGCCAATCGTTTTAATATGCCACCAATTGTATCGCATGGGCCTTTACCATGAGAAGTCGCAAAAAAAATCCACTCTGCATCGACGTTGTATTTTGTTTTGAATTTGCAAAGACTTGCAAAAATTTATTCTATTTTCATATTGTGAGGCAGCTTTATCAGACATAAATGTCGCTTTTTTCGACTGTATTGTTGTTTCCAAAAACTCATTAATTTGGCAATGAACACCTGAACCGCAACAGTATCATGATGGAGAACTTTCGATATTATGATGAAGCTGATATTATTAAGTGTTCCAGATTCTGAATAGTAAACAACGAAGGGATGAAAGGTGACTTGACTATCATTCCAATAACTACACAAATCACAAATTGATAAAGACGTATTAAAATGAGCCTGACTGTTCAATATTTTTTATTTTGCAATAACGTTTTCGTTTAATTTGCGTAAGCTTGATGAGCACCGATGATCAGGAAAGGGTTTACAGCATTTGGGCTTGGTGTATTCCATTTTCACTTTATTCATCTTTACAAAATGCAAACTGTTACTAACACATCTGGAGTAGTGCAATCGTATTTATATACGAAAACAGATATTATAGGTAATCCAGTAGTTATTGGTTGCGTACTTTACAAACAGTTATTATTAGTAAACAAGTAGGTAGTGTTGCACGACAAGCATATTTTTTATAAAACATTCGGCAAGGGGAAACGTGTAGGTAGGCTAAAGTTTAGCGCTTGAGTTATTTATCCAACCGTTTTGTTGTCAAAGAATGAATTGTATATTTTTGATCAAGGATTCCAATGAACGTATGGTTTTTGCTGGAGAACCATGGACAAATTAAGAAAAACGTGTATTTTCCGAAATATTAATAATTTTTCAAGCTTAAATTTAAAATAACTCGAAAACCGATGCCTTTAGAATGTTTACTACCGCAATCTTTTTGATTCAAAATGACTCTCTGCATCTTTTAAAATCATCAGAATACAAATATTTTGAAAAATGTTTAAATTAGAATTTTCATAAAAAAAATAATGTACCATAAAAAATAATTTTTCATTTCTCCATCCTGGACTTTTTTTTAAAAGTTCCGTATCAACATCAAGTTTCTTTGAAAAAAAAAATTAAAAAAAAATTCAACTCTTCTTTTTTAAATTGAAATTTAATGTTTATTTTTTCTCAGACTCAACTCATTCTCAGACAGTTTTTCTATACAACCAACGGTTTCTGGGCTACAATGCTTCGAATAAAACCTATGCCAAAAGGCATACGCCCTTTTAGAATGTTACTCATGGGTGTAAAAAATCTCTCCACCTGTGAAAAATGCTCAGTTTGCTAAGCCAAATACGTGTGCAAAGTTTCATTCAAATAAAAAATGGTCGATATTCGACCATAGGTCATTTGGCGCGATCTTGCTCTTATACAATAATTTCAACAATCGACCTATACCTTTGGCGATAAATCAAAGACCTACACAAAATTTCCGACCATATTTACAACAAAATCGACAATTATATAACCCTCAACAAAACCGACAACCATACAATCCACAGATAAATCGACAACCCTTCAACCAATCGTACCCGTACCGACAACAAAACCCCCCGAACAACTTTCAACAACAACAGCCTCCCAGACCAAGAATAGAACCAATGGACGTCGACCCATCCATACGTTCTAGAAATGTAAATTATATGAATCGTCCTAACTACCAAGTAGTAGAAGACGATCAGAACGAGTACAACGATCATGCCCAATACACTGACTATGATTACTACCAAGACCATAGCAAATATCCTGATTTGGCTAAAAATTTAAACCAAGACGCCGACGCAATCCCAGATCAACAACCAGACCCAAACGTACAAGTAGACGTAACGGAAGATGACTTAAATTTTCAGCTGGACACCACAATACAGTTAACAACATAAACAATTTCATTCCGTACGTAGAAATAGGAACGTCCAAAGGAAAACTTAAATTTTTAATTGATACTGGTGCGAATAAAAACTACATCAGTACAAAACACGTAAACTTGAATAAATGTAGAGTCACATACTCAGTAAAGGTTCGAAATGTGTCAGGTTCACACAAAATAGACAAATTTGTTGAATTTAACCCATTCCCGAATATTCAAACGAACAAACTTGCTTTTTATGTGTTTGACTTTCATCCTTATTTCGACGGATTGATAGGCTACGAAGCTCTCATACAGCTGAAAGCCGAAATCCTGACAAGCTCTAATGAACTGAAGCTAGGAAACACGAGGATAAAAATGTTAAAAAAATATCCAGCCTAAACTAAGATTCAATTAAATGCACACGAGACGAAACCGGTAGACTTGCAAGTTCTCAAAGAGTCTGGGGATTTCCTTTTATCCAAAAATTATAAACTTCAAAACAAAATTCTCATTCACTCTGGCGTATACACAGCCAAAGATTCGAAAGCCACCGTAATGATCTCTTCTCAAACTTATCAAACACCTCCATCGAACTAGAATTACCAGCCGCAGAAATAGAAATAAATAATTACGAAACCGGTCTTCCTCCTCCTCCACCCACACAAAACAACAGAACAAAAAACGAACTATTGAGACAGCTACGATTAGAACATTTGAACAGCGAAGAAAGATCGCACCTAACAAAATTAATCAGCCAATATCACTCGATTTTCCACCTGAAAGAGACAAAACTAGGTTTCGCGAATGCCGTAAAACACAGCATCGAAACAGTAGACAATATGTCTATCCACTCTAAAAGCTATAGATACCCTTACCATTTGAAAGATGAGTCCAGAAACAGATAAGAGATCTTCTCAATCAGGGCATCATAAGACCCTCTAACTCGCCTTGGTCCTCACCTATTTGGGTGGTACCTAAGAAAGCGGATGCTTCTGGATTGAAAAAGTGGCGACTTGTCTTCGACTAACGGAAATTAAATTCTAAAACGATAGATGACAAATACCCCCTTCCTAACATCACCGAAGTTCTCGATAAACTCGGTAGATGTAATTATTTCACAACTCTCGATCTCGCATCTGGATTTCACCAGATCGAAGTCGAATCAAAAGATATACCGAAAACTGCATTTTCGGTAGATCATGGCAAATACGAATACGTTCGAATGCCTTTTGGACTTAAGAACGCACCATCAACCTTTCAGAGAGTTATGGATGACGTTCTACGCGATTTGATTGGTACCGTTTGTTTAGTGTATATGGATGACATAATTATTTTCTCCTCTTCACTACAAGAACATTTGATTAATCTAAGAAAAGTGTTCGACGCACTTCAAAAATTCAACCTCCAAGTACAACTCGATAAATCAGAATTTTTACGAAAAGAAGTAGCTTTCCTAGGACATGTTGTCACGTCCGAGGGAGTGAAACCCAACCCAGATAAAATTATAGCAATAAAAAACTGGCCACTACCAAAATCCGAGACAGAGCTCCGAAGATTTTTGGGAACAATAAAAAACTATAGAAGATTTATCCGAGACTTTGCTCGTATTGTAAAACCTCTTACAAATCAGTTGCGAAAAGGAGAGAAAATTAATCATTCAGATGACTTCATCACGGCTTTTAACAAGTGTAAACGCTACTCACAAGCAGCCACGTTTTACAATATCCCGACTTTAGCAAACCGTTTATCTTAACAACGGATGCCAGTAACTTTGCTATAGACGCTGTGCTTTCACAAGGACCTATAGGCAAAGATAGACCCTTGCTTTCGCTCCAAGGACTCTGACGAAGACAGAGGAAAAATATTCAGTAATAGAAAAGGAATTACTTGCTATCTTCTGGGCCTGCAAATATTTCAGACCCTATTTGTTTGGAAAAAAATTCACCCTTTTTACCGATCACAAACCGTTGACCTACATATTTAGCCTCAAAGAACCAAATGACAAGATGATAAGATGGCGCCTCCGCCTAGAAGAATTCGATTATGAGGTGAAATATCGCCCCGGTAAGCAAAACGTCGTAGCCGACGGACTGTCCCGCATTAAAACAAGTGAGTTGAATGCTAATGAACTCGAAAATTCGTCCGACGACGCTACTTGCCATTCAGCCGATACGGACGACGGTGAGTTTATAAGTATGAAATTGCACCCCATTAACTACTTTTCAAATCAACTAATTTTAAAAACCGGACCGGAAGATAAAAACGAATACGAACAAGTGTTTCCAAGAGTTCATCGAAGAATAGTGACACGTGATAATTTCTCAGTTGCTATAATTTATAATATTTTCAAGGAATATTTAGACCCAAAAAGAGTAAACTGCATAATGTGCGCCGAAACATTAATTAATACACTGCAAATAGTTTATCGCAACTATTTTAGCAGACGTAAAACATTTCGCATCAAAATAAGTCAGAAAATTTTAACTGAACTCCGAACCGCGGAAGAACAGAATGACGTTATCGAAAAAATTCATACTCGCGCACATAGAGGTATCCCAGAAAATTCAGCCCAATAATGCAGAGAATATTATTTTCCAAATATGAAGAAAAGCGTTAGAAGATTTGTTCTGCTCTGCGAAACTTGTCGGTGCGAGAAGTATGAACGACGACCTTATAAACCTACTTTGGCCGAAACTCTACTGCCGAAACAACCTCTAGACATAGTACATGTTGACATCTTCATATGCCAACCTAATATCTTTT
The DNA here is from genome assembly GCF_029784165.1 of Wyeomyia smithii. Taxonomy (NCBI): domain Eukaryota; kingdom Metazoa; phylum Arthropoda; class Insecta; order Diptera; family Culicidae; genus Wyeomyia; species Wyeomyia smithii. Next base: position 154,871,509 of record NC_073695.1, read on the forward strand.
TACCAGCAGTAGATAAACTTTCGAAATACGGTATCTTGATCTGTATCAAGTCCAGATCAATACCCGATATTCGTTCTGGATTTACTAAACTCATTTCCACCTTCGGGCTTCCTAAACTCATCGTGACCGATAATGAACCAGCGATGAAATCTGTAGAAGTTCGTGGCATGCTTCACGATTCTGGTATCGAAGTTTATTACACACCTTCTAATGAAAGTGCAGTTAACGGTATTGTCGAAAGGTTCCATTCGACAATAAGCGAAATCTATCGCTGCGTACGTGAAAAGCACGAAGAGTTATCCCAAAAAGAAACTTTCCGATTAAGCGTAGGCTATTATAATAACACGATTCATTCCAGCACAGGACTAAAGCCAAGAGAGGTGTTCTACGGACTAAAGGACGGAGAAGATCGACCACTGGATGCTGCGAAAATTTCAGAGAATAGCCGAAAAGTTTATGACGAAGCAACGCTGGCACTACAGAAAAAACAATCGAAAGACCTTCAGCGGCACAACAAAAACCGAGAGGTTGAACCATGCGTGCAACCTGACGAGACTGTGTATGTGGCACGGCAAGGAATCAAAAGTAAAACCAAGGCAAAGTTCAAACCTTGTAAGGTAGTCCACGATTACAGGAAGACCTTCCAGGATAACGCCAGAAGAAAGATTCACAAATCGAAAATTAGAAGAAAGCAAAAAGCCTGAATGTCCATCCATAATCACACTTTATCTTTTCTCATTTTAGATGTTCAACTTCATCCTCCTACTCATCGGACTAGTACAAATCACTCGGACCGAGGTGGTTCTGACTGACTTGACAAGACATCCAGGGATAGTAGCATTCCAGGAACGCCAGGCAAAAATTATCCAAAATCATCATTTACACTTACACGTCATCAAATTAGAGATATTTTAAAGTTGCATAGATAATCTGAAATACACTTTGAAATCTCTCGAATACAGCGACAAAGCTGGAGAATTCCAAGAAATCCTGCAAATCAGGATGAATGGATTATTGGAATCCTTTAGCAAACTACAACCCATTAGACGACATCGACGTGGACTGTTTAACCCACTCGGCTCATTCATAAAGCTACTCTCAGGTAACATGGATAACGACGACTTACAAGACATCTACAAAACCTTGAACGAACACGAAACTAAAACTAACGAACTGGTACGTAACAACGAAAGACAAATACGCATTAACAACGACTTTCAGACAAAAATTAATGCAGTTATAGATCACGTAAATGCTCAGCAAATACTAGTCATGAAAGAAATCTCTGCTCTCAAAAACCATCTTTCGAACGACAGTAATTTATTGTTTAGACAATTATTTCATAAATTGCTATTTAACATCGATACATTAGAAAGACAAACAAGAGAAATATTCGAAAATGTCCAAATGTCAAAATTAGGGATATTACCAACAGCCATGTTTGTCAGGAAACGAAACCTTTTTTATACTTAAACTTCTAGAAGAGCAAGAGATAGTAATAACAAACCTTGACCAAGTTTTTGAATACTTAGAAGTACACACATTACACAATTGAAATCACATAATTTTTGCTATCCAAATTCCAAAACTTCTCGAAGGCAAATTCAATTATGTACTATTTGAAGATATACCAGAAAACAACAAAACCATTATAACAAAATTCAAAATAGCAATAGTTGGTAAAAATATAACTTACGTTTTAGAAAAAGAGTGTCAGATAGTAGAGCAGTACAGGGTGTGTACGAGAAAAGACCTCCTGGACATCAACGACGACCAATGCATTGCTAATGCACTTCAAGGCACCGAAGCAGCCTGCGATTATAAGGAGATCGAAGGCAGAGCAGAAGTCCGACAGATAAACAGTCACACGGTAATTATCAAAAATGCAATAGAGCCGATCAATTTAATTTCAGACGAATGCAGCCTAAGCACGAGAAATATCACTGGAACTGTTATGGTGACTTTCGACAGGTGCTCTCTGGTCATTAACGGCCGAGGAGACTATGAGCGAACATAAGTTGACGTTAATCCCAATGTTCGGAATAACCTTCCAAGAAACCTCTATACAGAAAGAAGTTGACGTGCACAAATTAAACCTAATGCACATTACGAATCTCAACCACGTTCAACAACTAAAATTAAATCAGGAAACCTTCCAAACGCTATCATTCGGAGGATTCATTCTGGTTTTATCAATATTAACAATTTTAGCAAAACGTTTATGCAAAACTTCCAAGCGTAAAACATCTATAGTCACAACCACCTGCGAAGAGACCCGTTTTCACCGGTTTTCATCCCTAAAGACAAAGACAAATCTTATGGAGATTCGGGACGAATCCTTTCAAGGGATGGAATAGTTAACAACGTAACTAACTTTGCACCTCAACGCACCACGTGCAGCAGCGTCAGCAGAAGCAACCAAAACCCGGCTGGAAGTATGTCGATTGGCAACAACCCGTTAACATGACCGGCACCTGTTCTACTTTCATCAGCAAAGGTGCCAGACTTCGATCACCGATCCATCGCCACATGGAGACACTAGCAGGAATGCGAGGTCAGCAGATTAGCCAAGTGTGTAGGGCCAGAACAATTAAAATTATCCTCAATAAAGTCAGTCTAGTTTTAACAGTGAAGACGTGTAGTTATTTTTTAAAAACGTATCCGTAGCATATATATGTATGTATATATATATATATATATATATATATATATATATATATATATATATATATATATATATATATATATATATATATATATATATATA